>NW_005198768.1:0-26352 GCF_000372725.1 Emiliania huxleyi CCMP1516
GGGGGGGGGGGAGAGGGCGGTGTGTGGAGGCGCCGGAGTAACGGGAGGCGGAGGAGGAGGAGGAGTAGTAGGAGGAGGAGGAGGAGGTTGCGCGGGAGCGAGACGAGGAGGACCAGGACGAGGAGGAGGAGGTCGGGGTGGAGCGGGAGCGGGAGGAGGAGGAGGAGCCGCCCCACCAGGACGAGGACGAGGAGGAGGAGGAGGAGGTGCGGGAGCGGGAGGAGGAGGAGGAGGACCACCAGGAGGAGCGGGAGCGCGACGACGACGACGACGACGACGACCAGGAGGAGCGGGAGCGGGAGGAGCCCCACGAGCTACCTCCGCGGGAGAAGCCTCCGCCTCGCCGCCGGTCGGCAGAGAGGCTCCGCCTTCCCGCCTCCTCCTCCTCCTGCTCCACCTCCTCCTCCACCTCCTCCGCCTCCACCTCCTCCGCCTCCGCCCACTCATCCTGCCAGTCGTCGAGGCTGATCTCGTCGCCCCCCCCGCCCCACGCCCCAGCCTCCCTCTCCTCCGCCGCCAGCCGCCGCCCGTCAGCGGCAAACGAGTCCCCGCTCGCCTCTGCTGCCGCCGCCGGCGGCGGAGGAGGCGAGAGACTGGCGGCAGCCTTGGTCCGCCACGGAAAGTTCATGTCCGGGCCGATCTCGAGGTTCGCGGCCGGGGAGAGCACGCCGCCGCGCCCGTCCTCCACCGCAATCCCGCTCACGAGGTAGGCGCCCGACCGGACGAGCAGAGAGATCGAGTAGGTGAGGCCGGGCTGAAAGCCATCCGCCAGCGCGAGCGCCATCCGCAGCGGCGGAGCGGCGACGCCAGAGTCGGCGTTGGCGCAGATGTCATCCCCGTCGGTCGAGGTGTCGGCCAGCGAGGCGACGGCGCGGCCGCCGGCCGTGGAGGCGCTCGCGTTGTTGCAGGTGGGGATCTCGAACCACGGCGTCGGGCCGGGCGCGGGCGGATCAGGGCGAGTGGCCTCGTAGATCACGAGGCCGGCGCCGGCGGCCAACAGAAGGGCCGGGAGGAAGGGCGGGACCGCTGTCATCGAGCAACCGGACACCTTGCTTGAGTGGATGCGGAGCGTCCGATTTTTTCTTTTTTTCTCAAGTGCACGAACCTTGATTCCACCCTTTTGCGACGCGCAGGCTCGGTGCTTGCGGTACGAGAATTCGTGTCTTCGCGGTGCTGCGCTCGACATTCGGTTTCTCGCGATGTCCAGCGCCGACACGCCGGACACGCCGCCGCCCGCCCGCCTCCTCGACCTCCCCTCGGAGCTCCTCGTGCGCGCCCTCTCTCGCTGCGACCCCGCCGACATCGCTCGCGTCGCGGCCGTCTCGCTGCTCTTCCACGCCTCGCTTGCGGTGGAGGCCATCCGCTTGTGGGCGCAAGAGCGCGGCTTCGAGCTGCCGGCGCAGCCAGAGGGTGAGAGCTGCGCCGTGCGGTGGCTGTGCTTTATGGCGCTGCTGCGCGAGTCCAACCCGCCGGCGAGGGCGGCGGCAGGCGATTCGCACAGCCTCTTCATCGACGGTGAGGGGCGGCTCTCGTCGTGCGGCTCAGCGGTGTCCTACAGGCCAGGGCTGCTCGGGCACGGCGAGGGCGTGATGCGGCTCAACACGCCGACCCGCCTCCCTTCCACGCTGGGCGGTGAGCGCGCCGTGAGCGTGTCGGCGGGAGGCGCGCACAGCCTCGCCCTCACCGCCAACGGCAGTGTCTGGAGCTGGGGCGGTGGAGGCTTAGGCGAGCTGGGCCACGGCGACGATCAGGCCCAGTGGCTGCCCAAGAAGGTCGAGGCCGTTGCTGATCAGCGCGTTGTCGCTGTGTCAGCTGGAGGTGCGCACAGCCTCGCCATCACCGCCAACGGCGCCATCTGGAGCTGGGGCGGTGGAGGCTTTGGCCGGAACGGCCACGGCGACCTACAGGACCAGTGGGAGCCGAGGAGGATCGAGGCATTTGCTGGCCAGCGTGTCGTCGCCGTGACGGCTGGATCCGTGCACAACCTCGCCATCACCGCCGACGGCGCTGTCTGGAGCTGGGGCGGTGGACGCTTTGGTCGGCTGGGCCACGGCAACACGCAGAGCCAGCTGCTGCCGAAGAAGGTCGAGGCGTTGGCTGGCCAGCGCGTCGTCGCTGTGTCGGCTGGACGGTCGCACAGCCTCGCCCTCACCGTTGACGGCTGTGTCTGGAGCTGGGGCGCAGGATACGATGGCAGGCTGGGCCACGGCGACGATCAGGACCAGCTGCTGCCCAAGCAGATCGAGGCCTTGGCTGGGCGGCGCGTCATCGCCGTGTCGGCGGGAGGCGGCCACAGCGTCGCTCTCACCGCCGACGGCGCTGTCTGGAGCTGGGGCGATGGAGTCAACGGCCGATCGGGCCACGGCGACGAGCAGATGCAGCTGCTGCCGAAGAAGGTCGAGGCGTTTGCTGCGCGGCGCGTCGTCGCTGCGTCGGCTGGATGCTTCCACAGCCTCGCCATCACCGCCGACGGCGCTGTCTGGAGCTGGGGCGGTGGATCTATTGCCCAGTTGGGTCACGGAGACACGCAGAGCCAGCTGCTGCCCAAGAAGGTCGCGGCGTGGGCGCCAGGGCTGTGATGCGAGGCTCTGCGATTGTCTGCAGCCTCCCTCACATGGCCTCCCACCCGGTACGACCCGGCGTTGGATGCGTGGGAGGAGGTGGCGCCGATGTCGACGGCTCGAGCGGCTGCGGTGCGGTCGCGGTTGCGGTGCTTGACGGCAAGCTGTACGCTGTGGGCGGCGACTCCGCCCTCCGCCACCTCAGCTCAGTCGAGCGGTACGATCCGGCGCTGAATGCGTGGGAGACGGTGGCGCCGATGGGGGGGGCGGATCGGCGGCATTGCCCTGGTGTAAGTCGATTCAGCCACGCGCGGGCAGGGGGGGCGCTCAGCAGGGCGGAGGGTGAGGCCTGAGCGCTGAGGCGGTGCTGGAGAGGCAGTTGCCCATACTCAGCGGAGGTGGCCCCGCGCGCCGCGGATGCGCGCGACGCTTGATGCGCGTTTGTGACTGCTCTTCCTTTTTACGTACATGCCACCATCTCCCCTGTGAGCGCACAGCGCACCGCGGGGGCCTAAAGATCGACACTCGAGGGTGCGCTGTGCCCGCTGGGGTGGGCGGGGGGACCTCTCCGCTCTCTCCAGAGCCTCCACCCCCCTCGCCCTCTCTCACTCTCTCCATGCTCGCTGACTGCTCTCTCTGATATGATGCACCTGACACCACATTGTTGGGTGACGCTCCCTCTCCGGGGCGCTATGTCTGCTGGCTCTGAGGCGGGGTCAGTGGCGGTATCGGCAGCGCCCCACCGCTCGGCTGCACCGCCGGCGCCATCGGCAGCGCCACCGCTCGCAGCGGCGCGGCGGCGGGGGTGCGCGGCTGCTGCGCGGCTGGCGAGTCTGGCTGGGGGGGGGGCTCCGCCTCTCCGCCCGACTGGCCGCCGCCCCTCCCTCGCTCGCCCTCCCCCGGGCTCAGCCCGAGCGCGACCGTCGAGATGTTCCACGGCGCGGGGCCGGCGCCGCGCTTGTCTGCGGCGGGCGAGAAGGAGAAGGCGCCGGCCGGGTCCTAGAGTCGGGGCTCTCGTGGACGCGTCACAGAGGGCTCGGGAGGAGGGCTCGGCGCAGGGCCGCCGGCCGACCCACCTCGCGGCTGCTCGAGCCAACCCGCAGCACCACCGCAAGCTCTGCGAGGTCGCCGGTCGAGAGCCGGCGGGCGACCTTGGGAAAGAAAAGGAGTGAGGGGACCCTTTCTTCTTTCTCCGGGGCGAAGGAATCCGGGGCGAAGAAGGTGCACGGGAGGGTGTATAGAGAAGATAAGAGGGAGTCTGCGACCTTCCACAGCGCCGCCGCCGTGAGCAGCTTGACGAGGATGATGGAGGCCGAGGCGGCGGCGAGCAGGTGCTGCGTGGTGACGCCGAGCCGCGTCCGCTGCAGCATCGCGAGCAGCCAGACCTCGCGCCCCGAGTACAGCGTCACGGTGAGCGTGTTGGAGAGGGCGCACGCAAAGATGGCGGACATCGCCATCGAGCGGGCGGCCCAGACCGAGAGCAGCGCGTCGGCGCAAAAGAGGAGGAGGAGCACGATGGTGACGATGGCGCGGCGGGTGAGGATGCAGGCGGGCAGGCTCCACCGCGTCGAGGCGGCCTCCTCGGCGCTGCCGACACACCTCCGGCGCTGCATCTCGAGCAGCGCCGCGTAGAGCAGGAGGAGGAGCGCCGAGGACCACGAGAAGCGGTAGAGGAGCGAGCGCGCCTCGCGGACGTTGGAGCCGTCCGAGGCCAGGAACTGGACGGCGGAGTAGGTGACTCCCATCGGGACCTGGTCCCTGCTGGCGCCGCTTGCTGTCGCTGGGTCGAGCTCGTTGTTCGAGTTGGGCCGGCTGCGTTTGGTTTTTTCTCACACCACGTGCCTCTGGACCTCCGTTCACGTGCACGAGCTTCTTGAGCCACCCACCCACCCACCCACCTCACGGCCCGGCTGAGGCTTGGAACCACCCACCCACCCCACCCACCTCACGGCCCGGCTGAGGCTTGGAACCACCCACCCACCCCCAGCCCCACCCACCAGCCACCTCACGGCCCGGCTGATGAGGCGAGGAAACCCACCCCCACCGACCGACCCACCCCCACCACCCAACCAACCGTCCCGGCCACGGGAGACACAAGCAAGGTAGCAAAGCACCCAGCCCCTCGCGCGCCTTATACAGCACAGCCTGACCCACAGCCGAGGGTTAGGGTTAGGGTTAGGGTTAGGGTTAGCGTTAGGGTTAGGGTCAGAGAGTTCAAGCCGTTGTGCAGCTCCTAAGAACGGGCCGCTTCGGGTCGGAATGGAGGAACCAGCGGTCCGTTGACGCGAGCTCTCGGTGAATGCTCCGAGTTCTTCGGGTTAGGGTTGGGTTAGGGTTAGGGTTAGGGTTAGGGTTAGGGTTAGGGTTAGGGGTAGCTTGTTGTCGTCGTGCCGATAAGACAGAGACACGGGCAGCAGACGCGACCCAATCGACGCACCAGAGCATGGTTGGGCGTGTGAGGCGCCATCTTGGACTGTGAGGCGAGCATTTGCCACCGGGAGCTCGCCGGCTCTCGCCGCCGCCCCTACACCGCCGCCGCCGCCCTCCCGAGGCCAGATAATAGCCCAAGTCGAAGAGTGCGCCCTTCCCTCGGTATCTGGGTGGCAGGCGGGACTAGAGAGGCACGCCAGAGCACGGCCGGGGGCGCGAGCCGCCATCTTGGACTGTGAGGCGAGTATTTGCAGCCGGGAGCTCGCCGCCGCCCCTACACCGCCGCCGCCGCCCTCTCCCGAGGCCAGATAATAGCCCAAGTCGAAGAGTGCGCCCTTCCCTCGGTATCTGGGTGGCAGGCGGGACTAGAGAGGCATGCTGGTGCACGGTTGGGGGCGCGAGCCGCCATCTTGGACTGTGAGGCGAGTATTTGCCACCGGGAGCTCGCCGCCGCCCCTACACCGCCGCCGCCGCCCTCCCGAGGCCAGATAATAGCCCAAGTCGAAGAGTGCGCCCTTCCCTCGGTATCTGGGTGGCAGGCGGGACTAGAGAGGCATGCTGGTGCACGGTTGGGGGCGCGAGCCGCCATCTTGGACTGTGAGGCGAGTATTTGCCACCGGGAGCTCGCCGCCGCCCCTACACCGCCGCCGCCGCCCTCCCGAGGCCAGATAATAGCCCAAGTCGAAGAGTGCGCCCTTCCCTCGGTATCTGGGTGGCAGGCGGGACTAGAGAGGCATGCTGGTGCACGGTTGGGGGCGCGAGCCGCCGTCTTGGACTGTGAGGCGAGCATTTCCCACCGGGAGCTCGCCGCCGCCCCTACACGCTACACCGCCGCCGCCGCCCTCCCGAGGGCAGATAATAGCCCAAGTCGAAGAGTGCGCGCCGGCCTCGACATCTCGGCGGCAGAGGCGTCCCAAGCGACGCACCAGAGCACGGCTGGGCGTGTGAGCAGCCGTGTTTGACTGTGAGGCGAATATTTGTCATCGGGAGCGCGCCTCCGACTCTGCACCGGGCCGCCGCCGCCCTCCCGAGGACAGGAGATAATAACGGCCGCCTCGTCGTCGAGCTCGGCGGAGACGATGGTCGCCTCGCGTTTGAACCCCTCGAGCTGCTGGAGCGGCGTCCCACTCGTCGAGCGTAACAGCAGTCCGCCCTCGGATGACTTGACACTTGTTGAGCGCGCCGTAAGCCGCCCCCGTAAGGCACGCGGCAGCCGTCAGGGAGCGCGATCTCGGTCAGCTGGTGCCGTCGCGTGGGCACGGTGCGAGGAACGACATGCTGTGGCAACGACGAGAGCTGTGCCTCGAAGACGCGCGCGAAGGGGAGAGAGAAACGACCAAACCCACCCCAACCCACCCACCCACCCACCCCACCCACCCACCACCCACCCACCACCCACCCACCCACCCACCCACCATCCGGGGCCTACGAAGCGTTTACCCACCCACCCACTTTTTCAAGAACGGCGGTCCAGAGGCACGTGGTGTCAGAAAAAACGCAACGCTGGCCGTGGTTTGAGGCAAAAAAAAAGGGCAAAACCCAGGCTCACCCAATACAAGATCCTGCTCGAGAATCGGAGAGAGACTGCGAAGAGAGATAGGAAGAGGCGGACTCCCTAGGGTGGGCGACGGCTAGCGCACCACACACCTCTCCTTAAAATCCCTGTGTGGTGGCGGCGTGCCGTCCTCCCATCCGAGAGAGAGAATTCTTGATACGAAACCACGACGACACACACCAGTCGACTCGCATCGGTTGCCTCCATGAACGGCGGAGCTATTCTCGCGCCCACACCACACCTGGCTCCAACGTGGACACGCCCATAGCTGGGGACACTACTAGGTCACGCATGGCATCACAGAAGTTTTATCTCTGGGCCCCGAAAGGCATCTCTAGCAGTGTCGTTACACATGCCCCCTCCCCTCCTGGGCGCATGCGCCTCACGTCTCGCCAGAGCATAAGCCCTTGGCGTGTGGCGAGACGAGTTTTTCGCCATCGCAGCGAGCAGCAAGCAGCCCGCCGCAAACAGCCGGAGGCCTCGCCGCGGCACTGGCTGCGCCGCGGTCCCGCACCCGTCGACGCAGCTCCCCCCGCGGAAGACCGCGCGTAGCGACGCCTTGACGATCGAGATGAGCGCGCTCGAGGCTCGCCCACCTACTGCCCCTGAGAGTTGGTTATGAGTGGGCTCGGCTCCCCCCCTTGGGATCGAAGCTTCCACGACCTCACACCCAACACCACAGGTGGGATCAGAGAGAGACTCCGCACCGGACACCGCCCGGGCACAGACTCCCTACCCATCGGATCGCACAGGGCCCCCTCGGAGCAGCCCACACACAATCACGCATCGGCAGAATTAGTGCCTGAGTCAGGCAGACAGCACAGACAAGGAGAGGAGAGAGAGGAGAGAGAGAGAGAGGAGAGGGGAGAGGGTGAGGGTGTGTGCACACGTGTGGAGAGGGAGGGTGTCTGTGGTGGGCTGTAGTCGTACTACGTGGTTAAAACCACGCGCCCCTCAGGAGCTTAAGGTAGAGTGGAGCGTCCCAGACGCCTCGGTGCCTCCCACCGGGTGAGACCATCCGGATCTGCCTGCCGCGTCCTCCGTACGCAGCAGTCCCCGCGATGGCCCACGGTCCTCCGCCGCCTGGTCGAACCCCCTGCCTCCCGGTTGACCCCCCAGATGTCGTAGTCCATCATGAAATAAACTCAAAGTCCACCACAGCCTCCAGCCTCCACCTCCACCCGCGAGCCGCCACCGCTGCCGCCCGCGACGCCGCCCGCCGCGTCAGATAGCCGCGACGCGCGCATCGAGTCGCGTCGGAGAGCCGCGCCGCACCAGCAGCAGCATCTGCACCACCAGCAGCAGCAGCAGCACCACCACCACCACCCGAGAGAGAAGCGCACCTGCCCGACGCCGCCCGCCGCGTCAGACGCTCGCGACGCGCGCGTCGAGCCCAGTCGCACAGCCGCGCCGCGCCAGCAGCAGCATCGGCACCAGCAGCAGCAGCACCACCACCACCAGCAGCAACAGAGACATGCAGTGCAGGCGCAGAGGCGCTCGCAGAGCGGCGCTCAGCGCCGCGCACGCCACGCTGCGGACCGTCGGACGAGCGCACCGTACGTCGGCGGCGAGCCGCGTCGCCAGCCGTCTCGCGAGAGAGCGGCGCCGCCGCGTGCGCGCAGCAGCCTCCGCGGCAGAGGCGAGCCGCGGCGACGTCCGCACTAACGGATAACGGCCATTGGCGGTTTTTTCTCTCTCTCTCTCTCTCTCTCTCTCTCTCCTCCCATCCCTCCCTTGGGTTGTCTGTTTTCTTTCTTTCTTTCTTTAAGATCCTGCTCGTGCAGGTGGGGACCCTGTCCTTCTCCCACCCCTTGTTTGGTGTGACTGTCCGTTTTATTTTATTATACCCTTGGGTTGACTGTCCGTTTTCTTTCTTTTTTCCCTCCAAGACAGAGGAGGAAACGACAGGAGGGAGAACGACGAGAGTGGGACGACCGCGAGGTGGCATGAAGGTTGCAGGATGCAGCGAGAATCGGCGAGGGACTGCGATCTGCGAAGGGAGATAGAAAGAGGCAGACGACCAATCGACCAAAAAGGGTTAGGCTTAGGGTGGGCGACGGCTAGCACCACACTCCTCTCCTTAAAATCCCTGACCTTCCCAATCCTCCCCGCCGCCGCGCCTCCCCGGGCACACACCGCAGCAGTGAACATGTGTCATGTGAGTCGAAGAATTGGGCAACGACCGAGCCCGCGCCTGCCGCACACAGCCCCGTATTCGACTGTTGGTAAGTGCACGCTGTTGCGCCTCTGTGTGTGTGTGCTCGCTTACATCGCGATTTTTTTCGAGGTCAGACCCATTCATGCCTGCACCCTGGCACCACTGTGGACGGTCCGTCCGACGTCGGGTAACCGTCGCCGCATCGCCCTCGCGACTCAAGGTGCGCGCTGCATGACCGCCGTGAGCTGCCCTCCCGACCCAATTAAAAAAATCCGGCGTTTCCCCTCCCGGTGAGCCGGGAGAGCGCTCCCGGCACCTCCCGGCACCCGTTTCCCCGCCACGAAAGCTCTGCCGAGAGCGCCGTTCCCATGGGCGGCGTTCCCGAACCATTCGTAGGCGCCGCGCGGCATTGCCAATGCTCCATCGACGCGGTGCAGGCGGCCCCAAGCCAAAGGGGTGGACACGTGCCGCCAAGAACGCCTTCCTAATCCACTTTGGTGTGCGCACGGGCGGTGCTCCAGTGGACGCCACTGCCGACGGCGCCGCCGCCGACCCGCCCGCCGCCGACCCTCCCACCGAGGAGGTCGACGGAGCTGCAGACCCAGCGATGCAGTCCGAGGCCGCCGCTCCGGCGGCAGAGGCTGACGTCCCGATGGCGCAAGCGCTGAGCGATGCCGAGCTTTCATCAGATCACGAGCACGAGGAGCAGCCGCTGCTCCATGAGCAGCGGCTTGCGACAGTCAACCAGGAGCAGGCACGGCTTGAGGCGCTGCGTTGGACCGAGGAAGAGGTGGCTTTGTGGGTGAGTTGGGGGGGTGTGAAGGAGGACTTGATCTAGGCTGGAGATTGCACGTGGAGCACTTGGAGGCGCTAGAAGGAGTTCGAGGAGGAGCGTGCGGGCTACATGGAGGAGACCTCGTGCGACGAGTCCGAGGACGAGGACGAGGACGAGAGCGACGGCGAGGCGCCCGCACCCGCACCCGCACCCGCACCCGCACCTGCACCCGCGCAGCGTGCAGGGAAGCGTAAGGCTGCACCGCCTCGAGCACCGCCAGACAGCAGTGATGACGATGGCCCATCATTGCATGCGCCAGCACCGGCGCGGGCAGGGCGGGGGGCCAAGCCGGCAGCCAAGGGGTCCGCACGGCGCAAGCCGCCAGCAGCCAAGCCAGCAGCCAAGCCAGTAGCGGCCATGTCGAAGCGTCAGCGACGGAAGTGATCTGTACACACTGCATGAGTATGAATCGTGTGTGTGTGTGTGTGTGTGTGTGTGTGTGTGTGTGTGTGTGTGTGTGTGTGTGTGTGTGTGTGTGTGTGTGTACTATTGTACGAGATTTGTACATTGCGCTCTAGAGGGGCTCTTAGGCAGCAGCTCACAGCCTATTTTTGGTCGGTTTTTGGCGCTAAAAATGCAAAATTTTCTTCGCGGGGCTCTGCCCCGCACCCCGCTGGGGCTGCCAGCCCCAGACCCCAGGCTGGGGCTCCGCCCCAGACCCCGAGTTAGGCGCTGTCGGCGGCCAGAGGCCGAGTTACGGCTGCAGGCAAAAGTCGCTCGCTGCCGTCTGAGCTCGAAAAAAATCGCGATTTACTGCCAAAAAAGAAAAACATGATGGGGAGACAAACATTCCTGCTGAGTGCTGTCCAGATACAAAATATATACACCGGAAAGGCCCGACACACCCCCCCCGGCACAAACCCCACACCGAAACCCCTGCCGCACTTTTTACTGTCATCTGCCATAATGCATAAAAGCGCAAAAATAAAAATAAAAAAACACCGCCGCGAGAGACAAACACTCCTGCTATCCAGAAACAAAATATACACCGGAAAAGCCCCGACGCACAAACCCCATTAAGATTTAAGCACCGACCTGTACTGCGAGATAGCTAGCCCATAAAATGGCGTAGTGTGTGTAGCACCGCTGCCAATGACTGCCGGGGCGTCACACTGACAGCGAGAAGGAACTCACCAGTCCGATAAGGATCAACTGGAAAGCTGAACCCTGGGCTTAGACAGAACGGGCGTGGCAGGCTCCAGGGGAGGCCACGCTCTACCCGGGGCGCTAAGGAGGGAAATTGAAACTGTTGGGCGTCCATCGACAAACAACTTGCGAGGACACACCGCCAATCCCCCCTCCCCGAGGACCGAACCTTGGCACGTAGCGCACGGGTCATCTCGGAGAGAGAAAGGGGAGGGAAGAGGGGGGGGATAAGGGAGCCGAGATACGCGGGAGTACCCTGGGAGTGAGAGCGCTCTCATTCATGGTCGCTAGAGACCAGGGGAAGCCACCATGGGGAACGGACACCAAGGCACTAACTTCATCACTCATTCACCCCGCGCGATCTAGCAAACCCTGGTCGATGGGTCTTAGGATCGGCGGCCAGCTTCCCACCTAGGGCAGGGAACCCCCGGCGACGCAAGTGTGGCCTACGGTAGCCACAGCTAGTACGCGATACAGGGGCTGGGGCGGGAGTGTGGGGCGCCCGCCGCCCGCGCCAAGGGGGGGAGAGAATGGAGGGGGGAGAATATGCGTGCTCGTTTTTCTTCTAAAGCAATTTTTTTCTCCTTAAAATTCCTGTGTGGTGGCGGCGTGCCGTCCTCCCATCCCTCCCTTGGGTTGTCCGTTTTCTTTCTTTTTCCCTCCTCCAACTGAGCTCGTGCTCGCCAAAAGAAGTGTGCGCTGGCACCTCAGGTTCTCAGCCCCCGCACCCACTAGATCAGAGATTCAGATCAGGTCACATCCGGCGGTTCTGGCGCCGCGGGCCCCGTCTCCTCTCGACTCCTCCCAATCATGTCAGCGTTCAGGTCGTGTCGACGACAGCGCCGCGTGCCGAGCCGCCGCCTCGCTGGACGACAGCAAGGCAACGACGGGACGGTGCCGCCCCCTTGCCATCGGCGCCACCGCCTCCCACGCGTTCGTCGCCGGGTCGTACCGCTCGACCGAGCTGAGGGCGCCGTCACCACGAAAAACCTGCTCGGCGGTGATGCCGCCCACAACGTACAACTTGCCGTCAAGCACTGCGACACCAGCCCTTGACCGAGCCTCCGCAATCGGCGCCACCATCTCCCACGCATTCAAGCCGGGGTCGTACCGCTCGACCGAGGTGAGATAGTCGGGGTCGCTTTCCGCGTAGATACGCGTCCCGCCAACAGCGTACAGCTTGCCGTCGAGCGCCGCCACGCTGGCCTGGAAGCGAGCCGGCGCCAGCGGCGCCACCGCCTCCCACGCATTCGTCGCCGGGTCGTACCGCTCCACCGAGCTGAGGTCTTCCTCGTAGGCGCCGCCCACAGCGTACAGCTTCCCATCGAGCACTGCCGCGCCAGGACTCATCCGCGCCGAAGCCATCGGCGCCACCGCCTCCCACGCATCCAGCGCCGGGTCGTACCGCTCCACCGAGCTGAGGGCGGGACCGTCGTTGCCTCCCACAACATACAGCCTGCCGTTGAGCACCGCCACGGCGTGATTCATCCGTCCCGTCCCCATCGGCGCCGCAGCCTCCCACGATTTCGTGGCCAGGTCGTACCGCTCCACCAGCGGTGAATAAGAAAAAGAAGGCGACCACCCGCCGCCGCCGACCGCGTAGAGCTTGCCGTCGAGCAGCGCCAGAGCCACAGCCTGCCGTGCCGTCGGCACCAGAGCCACAGCCTCCGCCTCCCACGCATTCGCAGATGGGTCGTACCGCTCCACCGAGCTGACGAGAGTGCCGCTGACGTCGCTGCCGCTGCCGCCGACCACGAGCAAGCTTGGCCCGCGCTTCGCCAGCGTACTTTTCCAGCCGCGGCGCCACGCGCGGCACGTCCCCTTGACGGCGTGCTCCTTGGTCGGCAGCTGGGCGAGGATGTGCGGGGCGAGGTCCGGCGAGAGGAGGACCTCGGAGAGCACCCACTCGGGCTGCTCCACGAGCCGTATGGCGTGCTCCTCCGCCACGCGCAGCGCGGCGTCGCTCGCGCCCGCCTGCGCCTCGATGATGGCGCACAGCTGCGCTGGCGAGAGGCCCGAGACGCGGGCGCCGATGCGGTGCAGGCCGGCGGACATTTGGATCCACTAATCTCTCGCAATGGCGGCTGGGTTCGGACTTTTTGCGGGGTATGGTATGGTCACCCCACCTCGAGACCATACCCCCCCCGCCTGCTGACAGACCCAGCCTCCCGGAGACCGGGGATGTGGCGGTCAGGACCATACCCCCCCACCCTTTGGGCCGTGAGGGTACCATACCAAACAAACAACATCTCACTCTCTCACCATACCATACCCCGCAAAAGTTGGAACCCTGAGTGCGAGCCCTGAGTGCGAAAGATTTTTTTTTACACCGAAAGGCGGTCGCACAAGAAAGAATTGGCAGAGGAGAGCGACGCGCGACAGAGGAAGGAGCGACAAGGGAGAGCACGACGAGAACCTGTGTGGTGGCGGCGTGCCGTCCTCGCATCCCTCCCTTGGGTTGTCTGTTTTCTTTCTTTCTTACAAGAAAGAATTTTAGCAAAGCGAATAATACAAAGGCAAAGGCAATCCCCCGCACGACACTGGGCACGCGCCGCTGCTGCAGACCATGCAGGGCGGATCGTCGGCAAAGGAGCGCGAAGCTAGCCTGAGCCCTGGTCTGACAGCCTGACAGCAAGCCCCGGACAGCGCCTGACAGTGCCCGACCGACAGCCTGACAGCGCTGACAGCACTTTCTCTGACAGTCAGACAGCACGCATCTGACAGCCTGACAGCAGAGTCTGACAGGCGAGGTGCTCCGTCGCTGTCAGGCCCTAACGTGACAGCCTGACAGCTGCCTGACAGCCCGACAGCACACAGTGGCCTGACAGCAGCTCTGACAGCCCGACAGCAGCACAGTCCTACACAGTCAGACCCCGTAGAGCCTCTTTCTTGTGCCCCATGAGGGTATAACAAAACTATTACATGCAAAGACATGTGAGTGTGGTCCATGTAGTCATGGGGTGGTCATGGGTCTCTCTCTCAACCCTCCCTCCCCACCGCTCTGCGGACCCCTCTCTAGCACCGGCAGCTGTGCTACTACAAATGAAGCTACCACAGCTAGCCTTCTGGGGCCCTACAGTCATATGCCTAGGGTGTCTGGGTGGGGGTGGCCGCCGCCGTCTGTGCCGCCGCCGCCGCCTGCGCCTGCGCCGCCATCTGCGCTCCCCAGGCGGCGGCCGCCGCCGGCGTGATCACGCCGTAGGAGGGGGGCAGCTGGGTAGCCGCCGCCGGCGTCATCGGCGTCAGCGCCCCCGCCACCGCCCGGCTCCTCTTGATAGTGTCATAAGTGTGGCTGGTGTGTTCAGGCTCTGACAGCACCCCGACTCACAGCGGACCACCCGACAGCACCTGACAGCAACAGCCCAACGTCTGACAGCAGCAGCAGCCTGACAGCTCTGACAGCTCCGACAGCGTCTGACAGCAACACCCGACAGCTCCGACAGCACCCGACAGCTACAGAGCACCTCGCCTGTCAGACACGCACCCGACAGCACCCGACAGCACTGACAGCACCTGACAGCTGGTCAGACAGAGGCCGAGCGTTTTTGATCTCTGGGTGAGTGGGGGGCCGAGCCGCCTCGGGGTGGCGGGCGGGCGGGCGTTTTGAAAAACAGAAAACAGAAAACAATAGGGGGCCCGGGGCCCGGTCCCCCCACTGGGAGTAGAAAATACGCCCAAGGGGGCCAAGGAGGCGGCGCGGGGAAGCAGCATCAGCGATCAGGTGAGAGCAGGAAGGATGGCGCTTAGGGTCGGCTTTGAACAAGGGTTTCCAGGTTTTAGATCAGTATTGGTGTCGGCACACATCCCCACATGAGGTCAGCGGCGCGCAGTGCCTCTCTCGGGCAGACTCTCGCAGGCTGATTTTGGCTGTTTTCGAGCTTGTTTTTGTTTTCAGTCTAGGGGGCCCGACCCCCTCAGAGGCGGCGGGCGGGCGCCCACTCACCCAGAGATCAAAAACGCTCGGCCAGAGGCGCGGCACCTGACAGTGCCTGACAGCTGCCCGACAGCCCGACAGATCACCTGACAGCACCTGACAGCCTGACAGCCCAGGGCTCAGAAGCTAGCGTAAATAAATAAATAAAACGGACACTCTACTAGGAGATGGGTAAAAAGGAACAGGTCCCCGCCCTGCGGTCTTTGTGCAGGGTTCTTTGTGGGTGTGGTCGGCGACTAGCCGGGGTCGTCCTCCCGATGGGGGACTAGCAATAGCCGTCTTCCACATGGTCCCTCGGGTCCCTGCTGCTCCTAATCTCGTCGTACATCCTCCTGCTGATCTCCGCAACATCCTGCTCCCTCCCTCGTCTCGTCGCCCTGCGCGTCTGCTCCGCCTCACCGTCGTCTGCTCTGCGTCGTCTGGTGACGGGTCCTCCATAGTCGGTTGAGGTCGCCGCCCTCCTCGTGCCTCTTCCCAACGTTCCCTCGGCGGCCGATGCCGTCCGCTCCGGCTCCCCAGTCCCCGGGTCTGCCCTGCTCTCTTCTGCGCTAGCTTCTGTTTCGTCATCACTGATGTCCGTCCTCTTCTTTCTCCTCTTGTTGTATATGCTTTGTACATCGCGTCGATTCCTTTTCGCGTAAGCACCAGCCTGAAGCCCGCCCAGCACGCAGCAGCTGTGAACCGCTCCCACCTCCCTAAGTCGAAGGAGCATCATCAGTCTAGAAGCTAGCGTGGTTTGAGGCAAAAAGAATTTTACAACCATTTATTCAAAGAAGAATTTTACCACCCCTCCTCGCACAACACTGCAGCTCACTGGGCACGGGACTGACGCGCACTGGCACTAACACATGTACACGACCACGTAGAAAAAGAATTCGCCCTGACATGCTTGCTTCCCCACGCCGACGCACACACCGACGCACACACGCACACACCGACGCACCCCCTATTCGGGCAAGTCTAGCGGCAAGTCTGGCGCCGCGTCCGGCGCGAGCTGCCCGAATTTCATGCGCCTGACGAGCTCGCCGCAGGCCCGAAGTCGCCCTCGAACGCCTCGCGGTCGCGCTGGCGCGCCGCGCCGTCCGGGCCGTAAGAGCCGAGCTCGATGTGGGCCCGCTCCAGCCAGCCGTAGAGGAGGGGGCGGCAGCGCTTGTAGGCGAGAACGAGATCCACCGCCTTGTATCAGCGCTGAAGGTCGCGCATGCTTGCGGGCGGGAGGCAGAGGACCGTGGTTGTGGGTTCGAATGCGGTGAGGCAGATGGTGTCGGTGTCTGGTACGGTGACGCGGGCGAGGGAGGCGCAGCCGCGGAAGGCGTGGAGGCCGATGGAGGTGAGGCCGGCGGGGAGGGTGACGGTGGTGAGGGAGGCGCAGCCGTAGAAGGCGTGGTGGCCGATGGAGATGAGGCCGGCGGGGAGGGTGATGGAGGAGAGGGCGGAGCAGCTGTGGAAGGCGTTGGTGGCAATGGAGGTGAGGCCGGCGGGGAGGAGGATGGAGGAGAGGGCGGAGCAGTCGCGGAAGGCGCCCTCGCCGATGCAGATGAGGCCGGCGGGGAGGGTGACGGTGGGGAGGGAGGAGCAGCTGATGAATGCGCCGTCGCCGATGGAGGTGAGGCCGGCGGGTAGGGTGATGCGGGCGAGGGAAGAGCAGCCGCAGAAGGCGTACTCGTCGATGGAGATGAGGCCGGCGGGGAGGGTGATGGTGGTGATCGAGGAGCAGTCGTTGAAGGCGCCTTTGCCGATAGAGGTGAGACCGGCAGGGAGGTCGATGGAGGTGAGGGCGGAGCAGCGGTTGAAGGCGCAGTAGCCGATCGAGACGAGGCTGCGCGGGCAGGCGACCGAGACGAGAGAGGTGCGGTCCTGGAACGCCTTGTCCGGCAGGTGCGTCATGCCCTCGGGCAGCACCGCGTGCCCGTCGGTGATGACGAGCTGCCAGCCGCCCACGTCCCAAGTCTCGGAGCCGGGCGGCGGCCGCGGCGTGGCGTGTTGGCGGCGGCGGCCGCCGCCGCCGCCGCCGAGCGAGCCCTCGGCTGTTGGTGAGGCCTCGACCGTGCCGACTGCGCCCGGCGTTGGCAGCGGCAGCTCCGTCGCGAGCACGACCTGGACGATGTGTTCGTCGGGGGCGGCCGTCTGCGGGCGAGCGATGGTCAGCGTCGTGCCGTGCGTCGCGCCCGGAGGAAGGGGCACGACCCAGCGCGCCCCGGTGCTGGTGTCGAGGACGAGGCGGTCGCCGGCCGTGGCGCCGCGCGGCACCGCAATGAGCATCGCAGCGCGAGAGGAGAGAGCTGTGGCTAAAAACTGATGAGAACTCCGGGGGGAGAAAAAGAATTAGTCCGCGATGTGCGGCGAGGGCGACAGCAAGAGTCGAACGGGAGGCGCCGGACTCAAAAGACACCGGCACATTCCTGAGATGCGCGAGGGCAGCCTCCTTAAAGGCAATAGGGTCCAGATTTGGAGCGCTCGCCGAAGGTCCCGAAGAGGAGTACGACAAAATAGCGCCCGTGAGATTGCCTGCACGCTGCCCGCACTCACGGACTCCATACCCGAAAGAAAGAGAGGGGAGCTCGCGGGAGAGGTGACGAGTGAACTAGGTAGTTGGGAAGGCAGCCTCGATTGCCATACAGACATGGTTGCGAAACAACGACAAGACCAAGGCACGGGCAGATTACTGATTAGAAGAATATAGGGTGGATAAAGCGCCTGTTCACGGCATGGAGGGTGAGCCACACCGAACGTACCGAGCGAAGAGCCGAGCGGAAGGAAGCCGGGGAAGACGACTCCGAGGAGGACGAACCAGTGGAAATTCAGTTGTCAGATGTCACGATGCACCCGAAGGGGACCCCAGCGCCGGCATCATCCGTGGAGGCACAAGTGTTCGAAGAGAGAGTGGACCTGAGCACTGAGCCCTGGTGTCGAGGTGTCGAGGCCCGGTGTGGAGGGTGTCGAGCTGCTGTCGAGGGGTAGAGGTGTCGAGGCCTGTCGAGGCCTGTCGAGGCCTGTCGAGGGAGGAACAGTGGAAGAAGGTGTAGCCGCCGATGGAGGTGAGGCCGGCGGGAAAGGTAATGGAGACGAGGGCGGAGCAGCCGTAGAAGGCTTGCACGCTGATGGAGGTGAGCTGGCGGGGAAGGTGACGGAGAGGAGCGAGGAGCAGTCGCGGAAGGCGCCGTCGCCGATGGAGGTGAGGCCGGCGGGGAGGGTGACGGAGGTGAGGGAGGAGCAGCCGGAGAAGGCGCTGCTGGCGATGGTGGTGAGGCCCTCCGGCACAGTGGCGTGCCCCTGCGCTGCGCGTCGATTGAAGGCCGCACCGCCCAAACGTTGAGGGGGCAGTCGAAGGAAGGTGATGGAGGAGAGGGGGGAGCACTCGTTGACCCGGAAGGAGAGAGGTAGAGAGGAAAGAGAGAGAGCAGAGAGAGAGAGAGAGAGAGGAGAGCGAGAGAGAAGAGAGAGAGAGAAGAGAGGGGGGGGGGTAGAGAGAGAGAGAGAGAGAGAGAGAGAGAGAGAGAGAGAGAGAGAGAGAGAGAGAGAGAGACGAGCTAGGAGAGAGTGGAGAGAGGAGAGAGAAATTTACAGACGGGTGCGCGATTCCTCGAACGTGCAAGCGTGGAACCACGAGCGCTGTTGCGCTGGCAAGCCAGCGCAGACAGCCCCGGAGAAAAATCAATTTGATCATTGTGCCGGTCAGTGACCGGCATACCAGAGATCAAACTGATAAGAACAGATACTACACTTGATCTTAGCCAAGAGGCCGAGAAGAGTGAAGACGCTGCCGTGGAACGGGGGCCTCTTGAAGCGGCCCGCCGCCACGTGCCTTGTGGGTGTTGTGCCCGCGCTCAGCGTCGGCCTCCCCCTCGGCCGCCGCTCCGCTCTTATCACCGCGGACACCTGGGCTCGCCGCTCGCCCGCCCTCTCTCTCGCCGCGCACCCTCGCCGCGCCCTCGGCCGGCGCGCCGCCTCGCTCCTCCTCGCTGCGGGCTCGCCCGGCGAGGCAGACAGAACGCTCGCCGTCGCCCACTCGCTCAACGGGGACCTCCACTTCACATTTCATGAAACTAAAAGGCAAGACAGTGTGCAGTCTAAATAGGGCGCATCTTAGATGCATATTATCTCAAGATGCGCATATCATCTGTAGATGGAGGGGTCGCCGCCCCTGACGTCCCAAGGTGCGAGGGCCGTGTCGCGGCTCCCTTGAACCCCATCGCCAGCACACGTGAAGCGAGCAAACATGCACCTCCCCACCCCCCACCACCCCCCACCCCCCCTATCCTCCCCTCTCGGCGTCCCCGATCCCGGAGAGCGGAGCCAGACACCTTGCGCATTCTGTGCGCCGCCCGCCGCCGCTTGGCCGCCGCAGGCGGACCGTGTGAAGGAGGCCATCCCGAAGCTCAAGATTGGGGCACGTCGCAATCTCGGACGTTGCGACTCCTCCCCCCAGGGAGACCGCATAGAGGAGAGGCCATGCGATCGCGCTTGATCCGCTTGGTCTTTTCCTCCTCGCGACACCGAGTCCAAGTATCCCGCCTGTCAAGGCCGCAAGGGTGGGTGCTGGCTGCTGCTCCGTGCGATCGGGAGACTAGGCGGCGTACAAGACGGCCAGTGAAGTCTCACTACCACTCGAGCCACAAAACGTAAACAAACCGTTTCTCAAACCCCTCGGAACGAGTACGAGAGATCCGTTCCATATGGTACATCCCGCAATCGCCATCGTTCAGGCCGTCCCACGACGCCAACCCGGCACGGGCTGCCCGAAGTCGCCCTCCGGCTTAGGCAACCCAATCGAAAAGCAGGGTGGTTACAAGATACTCGAACTCCTCGCCTTCAGTGCCACCGGCTCCCACGCGTTCGTCGCGGGATCGTACCGCTCCACTGCACCAGCGGACGAAGCGGCCGCTCGCGGCGAGGCCTCGACACGCTGCCGCATCCTCCGAAAGCCACCGCCCTCCGCGGCGCGCCTCAGCCGCTCGTTCTCATCGCGCAGCGTACGCACCTCCGGCTCGAGTGCCGCGACGTTCAGGCCGTCCCACGACAGCGCCGCGTGCCGAGCCGCCGCCGAGCCGCTGCCCAGCAGCCGCTTCGCCGCTGCTGCCCTCGCCCGGCGCCGCGTCCGGCGCGAGCTGCCCGAATTTCATGCGCCTGACGAGCTCGCCGCAGGCCCGAAGTCGCCCTCGAACGCCTCGCGATCGCGCTGGCGCGCCGCGCCGTCCGGGCCGTAAGAGCCGAGCTCGATCTGGGCCCGCTCCAGCCAGCCGTAGAGGCGGGGGCGGCAGCGCTTGTAGGCCAGAGCCCCATCCACCGCCTCGTACCAGCGCATCCTTGCGGGCGGGAGGCGGAGAATAGTGGTTGTGGGTTCGAAGGCACCGAAGCGGATGGTGGCGGTGGTTGGCACGGTGACGCGGGCGATTTTCTTGCAGCAGGAGAAGGCGTCGCTGCCGATGGAGATGAGGCCGGCGGGGAAGGTGATGGAGGCGAGGGCGGAGCAGCCGAAGAAGGCGTAGTTGTTGATGGCGGTGAGGCTGGCGGCGAAGGTGACGCGGGCGATGGAGGAGCAGTTGGCGAAGGCGTGGAAGCCGATGGAGGTGAGGCCGGCGGGGAGGGTGATGGAGCCGAGGGCGGAGCAGCGGCTGAAGGCGTAGTTTCCGATGGAGGTGAGGCCGGCGGGGAGGGTGATGGAGGCGAGGGCGGAGCAGCGGCTGAAGGCGTAGTTTCCGATGGAGGTGAGGCCGGCGGCGAGGGTGACGGAGGCGAGGGCGGAGCAGCCGGAGAAGGCGTGGTTGTCGATAGAGATGAGGCCGGCGGGGAGGGTGATGGAGGCGAGGGCGGAGCAGCGGCTGAAGGCGTAGTTTCCGATGGAGGTGAGGCCGGCGGGGAGGGTGACGGAGGCGAGGGCAGAGCAGCTGGCGAAGGCGTAGTCGTCGATAGAGATGAGGCCGGCGGGGAGGGTGATGGAGACGAGCGAGGAGCAGCCCTCGAAGGCGCTGCTGCCGATGGAGGTGAGGCCGGCGGGGAAGGTGACGGAGGTGAGGGAGGAGCAGCCCTCGAAGGCGCAGCTGCCGATGGAGGCAAGGCTGCGCGGGAAGGCGACCGAGACGAGAGAGGTTCGTTTGAGGAACGCCCGGTCCGGCAGGTGCGTCATGCCTTCGGGCAGCACCGCGTGCCCGTCGGTGATGACGAGCTGCCAGCCGCCCACGTCCAGAGTCTCGGAGCCGGGCGGCGGCCGCGGCGTGGCGTATTGGTGGCGGCGGCGGCGGCCACCGCCGCCGCCGAGCGAGCCCTCGGCTGCGAATGCGCTCGCGAACGAAGCGCCCGCTCGCGGCGAGGCCTCGACAGGCGCGCGACCTACGGCGTGAAGACACCAGTGTCGGGGTATGAAGGCGGCCCGTGCGCGTGTGCGTGTGTGCGTGTCGCGTGTGGGAGCGCGCATCTCGCGAACATGGGCGTTGGTAGGGGTCAAATTGAAGGCTGCTCGCTGCATCTAGAGCCGGAGCATTCACCCGATCCGGACCCGAGCACCAAGCCGGCGGGGCGCCGTGCGAGGAGACTGGGCCCGCGACTGGGCTGCGGCGAGCCCTCGGCTGCGATCCAACCAGCGGACGAAGCGGCTGCTCGCGGCGAGGCCTCGACCGCGCCGACCGCGCACGGCGGCGGCAGCGGCAGCTCCGTCGCGAGCACGACCTGGACGATGTGTTCGTCGGGGTCGGCCGTCTGCGGGCGAGCGATGGTCAGCGTCGTGCCGTGCGTCGCGCCCGGAGGAAGGGGCACGGCCCAGCGCGCCCCGGTGCTGGTGTCGAGGACGAGGCGGTCGCCTGCCTTGGCGCCGCGCGGCACCGCAATGAGCATCGCAGCGCGCGAGCGGAGAGAGAGCTGTCGGCGAAGGCAAGAGCCGATGAGACACGGGCAAGAAAAGCATTTTTTTGAGGTTGACTTCGTTGTTAACACGGGCAAGAAAAGCATTTTTTTTCCGATCCTTATGATGAAATTCTGCAAAAACCTGGCCGGCCCCTGCCCTGCCCCTACCTACCTACCTACCTACCTTACTTATGGGAAACTAAAAAAGAAATCACGGGATGGGTGAAGGTGGGGTACTATACCAACTAGAGTGATGGTTGGTGGTACTCTCCTGCAACCACAGTCCTTCTTGAGAGAGAGATTTTTAGCAATACCAAACAACTCTAACACTCACACGTCATTTGGGGCCTGGTTTGTTGCCTTCTTGTGACATGGCAGGCCACTCTCAAAAGCCCTACAAGCATCAGATCACCCATTTGGGGAGGGTTGACATCGTGATTTCCGCGGAAAATTTCTTTTTTGAAAATTCCAGCTTGAAGAGAGGGGAAAACCCGACGGGAGGGCCCAGACCTACCCTACCTACCCCGTCATCAGGGCCGGCCAAGCAAAAAAAGTACACACCTGAGAAAAGAAGAAAATTATTGAATTCAAACATACGGATCATACGGGTTCTGACTGAGACCTTTCAGGGTTGAAGATGAGCGCGCGAGTCACAGCGCAGGCCAGGTCTACACTGGCCGCGGCACCAGCGGTCTGCACGCTAGCGAGTGGTCCGCCCTCGCAATGAATGCGGAATACTATTACGAAAAGTACAACTAGTGCAACACAAACTAGTCCGTCTCGTAATCGCGCCAAGAGCGCGGATACACACACAAACAACAAAAACAAACGTACCCGCGGCCGCGGGCGCCTCGCTGCCATCAAGAATCACAAGGACTGGTACGCGCACCAGGAGCTCGTCAAGGCGCGGGACGCGCACGTCAAGAACAACCCGTCCCTCGGAGACAGCGCCGTCAACAACCGCGAAGCCGCGCGCTTCGTCTCCGCCTCAACGCCTTTCGCCGGCAAGGCCCTCGATGTCCGTGTCGACGGCACGTACGCCACCGCCCTCTCCTCCGACACCCTCCAGGACGAGCTCCAGCGGAAGCTCGGCCTTTGGCTCTCCGTGGCGCTTCCCACCCTTCGGGTCGCGCTCGAGCGGGGCATGCCAGTCGATTTCTTCGGCGACTACCTTTACAACAAGGCCCACCACCGGCGGCCCCACGACGGCGTCCTCGCCGCCTGGGCGGACGCGATGCGCGCCCCGGCCAACGCGCCGGTCGTGCACGGTGACAAAGAGAAACCAGAGCTCACCCGGCAGTACAACGAGGGGTACAAGGTCGACCTCGCGGAACCCCACGCTGGCCCGGGAGGATGCGATGAGGTGAATGAAGTCAAGCTCTGGACGCCCCTCCTCAAGACCTCCTCGGCGGGCGTTGGTAACGCCTCGAGCGGCGGCACGCCCGCCTCCGTTGGCCACTCCTACGCCTTCGGCAACACCGAAGAGAAGGCCCGCCGCCTAAACATGGGCTGCAAGGCGCGCGGGCAGCCCGGCCAACCCTTCTCCCACATGACCGGCCACGGCTACGTCAAGGCGCATCGCGGTTTGATCTTTGTCAAGCGCAAGAACTTCAACCTCTCCTGCTGCTCCACGAGACGTTCGGCGGCGGCTTCTCGCCCACCGCCGTTCTCAAGCTGCGCCGCCTCGCGCGCAAAGTCGCGCGCGGCAGCGTCGACCGCACGGCCTACTCGCCCAAGTACTCGCTCTCTTTTATGTCCCACCATGCAGAGCGCATCTCTCTCTCTCTGTTGTGCGAGGCGTGAACCGCGCCATTCGCTCTCACCTGGCAACCCTGTCTGCACGTCTTGCGCGCGCGTGAAGCTCCAGGCCCCAAATGACGTGTGAGTGTTAGAGTTGTTTGGTATTGCTAAAAATCTCTCTCAAACAACAGGCGCGGCTATGAATAGCTGCGCATATAGAGATAACGACTGTTCACAGTTGGGAGAGAGAGAGTCGTCTCTAACGCTCCCCCCTAGTTGCATCGGCAACTATCTCGGACGACTCGCGCGTCTTCGGCGAAGGCGGTGATGACTCACGCCTTGCCGACGGTCGCGACAAGCTTGCTCCGTCTGAACCACAGCGTGTCCCGGTCCATAGTTTTCTCTTCTTATCCGTTACCATGTAGAGCAAGGCCGAGGGCGGGCCCTTTCGGGCTCGGGCCGCCCTCTCGCCCGCACCTCTGCGGGGCTTGCACGTGGCAGCGGCGGCTCAAGATCCCAGCGATCTCGAGTTCTGCACGCTATCCACTGCGCCGCGGCTTCGCCGCGCCCATCCAAGCCCAGGGCTTGGTCTGCTGATACCCGCATCTCGCTCTGCGCATCTCTGAGGCTACCCGCGCGCCGACTGCTACGCGCGCGGCGAGAGGCGCACCCCATCGGGGACAGGATTGAGGCCCCTGTACAAGCTCGGCAACGCTGCCGCCGTTGCCCTCCCGAGCCCTCAACACGATGCCGCACATTGCGCAACCCGTTCTGCGCACATGCCGCAGGGAGGAGTTTTCACTCTTCCGTCTGAGTTTCTCCTTCCTGCAGGGCGAGAGAGACATCAGCCTCTCTACTTCCAGGGGAACATCTATGCCACACGCTATCCCTGGGACGGTCCACAACCCACACTCTCGCTGCAGTCGATCCAGCCCTCGCACTCCCCACTGGAGATCTAGCCGAGGCCCCCAGGCTGTGACAGGATTGGAGCCCCTGTGCTGCGCTGCTGCGTCTGTGGTGATATGTGGGGGACACTTTCATCTTTCTCCTCCCTATTCATGTGAGTCACTCGACTGCGTCGAGGGGGGGGACGTCTGAACCACAGCGTGTCCCGGTCCATAGTTTTCTCTTCTTATCCGTTACCATGTAGAGCAAGGCTGAGGGCGGGCCCTTTCGGGCTCGGGCCGCCCTCTCGCCCGCACCTCTGCGGGGCTTGCACGTGCTCCACAGCCGGGCAGCTTGCCCCTGGAGCGTCACAGCAAAGCCGGGGCCGCTGCTGGCGTTGAGCATGTAGTCGCGACAGGTGAAGAACATAGCTCGCGTCGCCTGCGTCTTTGGTGAAGACGTCAGCGATCATAGCAGTGCCGACGAGGGCGTCAAGCAGTCGAGGCTGTCGAGGCTGTCGATGCAGTCGAGGCTGTCGATGCAGTCGAGGCTGTCGAGGCTGTCGAGAAGGTCGAGATACGAGAAGGTCAAGAAGGCGCGAGAAGGTCGAGAAGGTCGAGCAGGTTCGAAAGCCTCGTCGTCGACGGTGGCGGTGGTTGGCAGAGAGGAAAGAGAGAGAGCAGAGAGAGAGAGAGAGAGAGGAGAGGGAGAGAGAAGAGAGAGAGAAGAGAGGGGGGGGGGTAGAGAGAGAGAGAGAGAGAGAGAGAGAGAGAGAGAGAGAGATGAGTAAGGAGAGAGTGGAGAGAGGAGAGAGAAATTTACAGACGGGTGCGCGATTCCTCGAACGTGCAAGCGTGGAACCACGAGCGCTGTTGCGCTGGCAAGCCAGCGCAGACAGCCCCGGAGAAAAATCAATTTGATCATTGTGCCGGTCAGTGACCGGCATACCAGAGATCAAACTGATAAGAACAGATACTACACTTGATCTTAGCCAAGAGGCCGAGAAGAGTGAAGACGCTGCCGTGGAACGGGGGCCTCTTGAAGCGGCCCGCCGCCACGTGCCTTGTGGGTGTTGTGCCCGCGCTCAGCGTCGGCCTCCCCCTCGGCCGCCGCTCCGCTCTTATCACCGCGGACATCTGGGCTCGCCGCTCGCCCGCCCCTCTCTCGCCGCGCACCCTCGCCGCGCCCTCGGCCGGCGCGCCGTTTCGTCTCGCTGTGTTGGCGAGCGCAGCGGACAGCAATGCCTGGTCGGCCGCCGCCGCGGCTTCCCGCCGCAGACGCGTCGACCGGCATGGCCGCCTCGCATCGACACACGGACGAGTACATGGCGCGCTTCTACGCGGCGCTCAGCCTCGACGCCGCGGACGTCGATCCGCACGCCCTTGCGCACGAGCCAGCCTTCTCGACTGCGCCCAACGCTCGGCCGCTCGGCAGCGGCGCCCGCTCCACTGGCGTCGCCGATCCTCCCCTCGGCCCGCCGCCTCTGCTTTCCGGCTCCGCCGCCCTGGCGTGGCTGGCTGGCCCCGACCGGCCACCCGTCCGCGCCCACGACGCCTCCGACCGCCCTCTGCTCTGCCTGTCTGTGTCGGGCGACAGCGCCGTGGCCGGAGGCGCCGACCACTCGCTGCACGAAGTCGACCTGTCGGGGTGCTGGAGCGAGTGCGGCGGGCCGGCGCGCGCCGACAAGGCGGCCGGCCGGGCGGCGGACCAGGGCGGCGTCGAGCCTGTGGCGCGGACGGAGCCTCGCCGCAAGAGGCGCTCTTGAGAGAGGGAGAGGCAGAGGCAGAGGCAGAGAGAGAGGGAGGGAGGCAGAGAGGGAGAGGGACAGAGAGGGAGAGGGACAGAGAGAGGGGGGGGAGAGAGAGAGGCAGAGAGGCAGAGGGAGAGAGGGAGGGAGAGGGAGAGGGAGAGGTTTAGAGACAGGCTCGTGCCGCTCCGCAGACGCGCGCCCGAGACTTGCCCACACCTCCCCTCGACAACTGGACACCTCGTCCGGTTAATTTCGGATGTGACTCCAGAATGGATGTGCTGGCTCCTTCTCAGCCCTCTTAGGATACCCATCACTGAGCCGACAATGCTACGGGTAGCCCCAGGGAGGCGACCACCCCCATGCCCTCGGGCACTTGCCTGCGCCCTCGATCACTACGATTTGCCCCCCGAAACTGTGCTGAGGCACCTTAGCAAGCAAGGAATCCTTACGGACAATGTCCAAACGCGGTCGTCATAAGGCCATCTGAGCAACCACTCCGTCCGCCGTCGCAGCAGGGG
>NW_005198768.1:27449-27838 GCF_000372725.1 Emiliania huxleyi CCMP1516
TTTCTCCCCCCTCCGGCGCCGTGCTGCTCTGGGATCTGCGCACCGGCGCAGACACACCCCTCGGCGCGCACCGCGGCCACGCCACGGCGCTCGCCCCGCTCGGCGACGCCGCCGCCCTCGCCAGCGGCGGGCAGGACGGGCGCGTGTGCTTGTGGGACTGCCGGCAGCGCGGCTGCAGCGGCGGCGCGGCGGCGGCCGCGCCGGTCCACTCGGGGGCGGTGTCGGAGCTGGTGCCTCACTCCCTGCCCGGCGGCGGCGGAGAGCTCCTCCTCTCCGCCGGCGCCGACAAGTCCCTGGCGCTGCTCGAGCCTCGGATGGGCCTCGCCGTCGTCGCGCGGCGCGAGGTGGGAAGCCCTCCCCCCCTCCCTGGCCACCACCACCACCACCAC
>NW_005198768.1:27938-28778 GCF_000372725.1 Emiliania huxleyi CCMP1516
ACCACTATCACATGCCGAGACCACGACAACTTTTCCCCCCCCTCCGTCTTCTTACGCCTCCCCCCCCTCCCCGCCCTCGCCCTCCTCCTCCACCACCACCACCTTCGCCTTCGCCCTCGCCGTCGGGCCTTCCCGTCTGTGCAGGCGGCGCAGCACGCCCTCTCTGGAAGTGTCTCGGAAGTGTCTCGGATGTCTCGGAAGTGTCCTGCAGGCGCGGCGCAGCACGCCCTCTCTGCCTCGTACGACAAGTCGATTCGCCTGTGGAGCCTCGACCGGCCTGCAGAGGCGCACACGCACACGCACGCACACACGCACGCGCACACGCACGCACACGCACGCACACGCACGCACACGCACGCGCACACGCACGCACGCGCACACGCACGCACGCACACACGCACTCACACACACACACACACACACACACACACACACACACACGCGCACACACACCCACACACACACACACACACACACACACACACACACACAACTCACCTGACCGCACTGGGCCTTGCACATTGAAAGTGCCGTGCCTCTCGCCGCACCTCGTGAAGACAATGAGATGCGGCGGCGCTTTTGCTGCACCCTTCCACCCCCTTCCCCTCACCCTCCCCGCACCCTCCCCGCACTCTACCCGCACCCTTCCCTCACCCTTCCCGCACCCTTCCCGCACCCTTCCCGCACCCCTTCCCGCACCCTTCCCTCACCCTTCGCGGCGCCTTCCCGGGCTAGGCCAGTAGCGCTGCCTGCCTGCGCGGCCACCGTGCGCCCGTCCTCAAGCTCGTGTGGGCGGCGGAGCTGCTCGCGTCGGCCGACCGCTGTGGGCTTGTCTCGTAC
>NW_005198768.1:28878-63650 GCF_000372725.1 Emiliania huxleyi CCMP1516
CCGCGGTCCGCGCAATGCACGCCGACCCAAACCGACTCGTCTGCGCCTGCGGCGGCGGCGGCGTGAGAGCCTACCCTTCGGCGCCGCGGAGAGGCGGGGCGACGTCGAGCCGCCGCTGGGCGTCGCGCCGGCTGCGCGCGCGCCCACCGAAGCGGCGCCGCCGAGCCAGGCGCAGCAGTACGCTCAGAAGAAGCGTCTCGCGCTGGAGCGGGCGGCGGCCCTCCGAGCCGCACGAGCGGCAGGAGCAGGAGTCGGGGCGGCGGCGTCGGCGGCCGGCGGCGGCGAGGCGGCGCCGCGCGTCGGCGAGCTCGACGCGCTGCACGCGAGGGGCGACGCGAGATTCGGACGTCGTGCCCGCCGGCCCTAAGGTCATTGTCCATTGTGTGCGTTTTTGCTGTGCGTCTGCCTGGGACTGTGGTCTGTGCGCGTCTCTGTCGACGGTCTCAAAATCTGTCTAGATTCAAAAAGTCTGTCATGTAGTCGTTTTGTATTCAACACCCCTCACCTAACCGTGCATGCATGCATGGATCCCTACGCAACGAGCCCGACGCCAAGGCCGAGCTCTGCATCTGCAGCCGCCCCGTCGCCGTGCGGAGCGTCACCGACAGGCCCGCCGCTACCCTTGGCGGCACCGGGGTCCTCCGCCGCACCGCCGCCATCCGCGGTGCTCAGCCCGGCGTCGCTCAGCCGGCGGCGGAGCGCCGCGTTCTCCGAAAGCAGGCGGTCAACCTGCGCCTGCAGCGACTCGAGGTGCTCCTTCTTCCGTGCCCGTGAAGTCGCCGCCGCCCGCCGGTTCCGAGCCATCCGCTGAGCCTTTCGCGCCTCATCGTCCCCCCCGCCGCCGGCGACCTCCTCGCGCTTGCGCGAGTTGATGCTCTTGGCGGTGGGCTCCGGCGACGCGGGGAGGCTCACCACGAGCGCCCCATCCTCTCCTTCTGGCGAGGGCAGGTCCATGTCGAGGCAGCTCTGCTCAAAGTCGGCGCTGCCGAAGGCGGAGAGGTCCTCGGTGGTGGTCGAGTTGGGCGAGCCGGGGCAGGGCATCGACGGGAAGTCCGCCACCATCAGCGTCATCAGCTCGTTGATCTCAAAGGCAGGCTCGGGCTCCTTGACCATGATGGTCGATGGTCGGCTCGCAATCTACCGGTGTGGCGGCCGCTGGGGGTGAGAGGAGGCGGCGGCGAGGCGAGGGCGGGGGGGCAGAGAGGCAGGGATCCGTCGCGCGCCCAGCAGACTCGGGGAGGAGGTGGCGGCGGCTAGGAGCGCCCTATTTGGGGAATCGCGTCGCTCCACCTGGTCGTCGCGACTGTCGGCGGGCGGCGGCGGGCGAATTCCGGAAGTGCCGGGAGAGAAGTTGAGAACACTTGTGGCTAACCTCGGAATGTGACACCAGAATGGCTGTGCTGGCTCCTTCACAGCCATCTTAGGATACCCATCACTGAGCCGACAATGCTACGGGTAGCCCCAGGGTGGCGCCCACCCCCATGCCCTCGGGCACTTGCCTGCGCCCTCGCGCACTAGGGTTTGCCCCCCGAAACTGGCATGAGGCACCTTAACAAGCAAGGAGGCCTTAGGGACGATGTCGAAACGGGGTCGTCATAAGGCCATCTGAGCAACCACGCCGTCCGCCGTCGCAGCAGGGTGGCGAGCGCCGCACACAGCACTGCTCGTGCCGGTCAAGAGAGACGCGCCGGTCACAAGCACATCTAGCTAGCGCGTCCTTTGATGCTGTCTGTCGGTCCCGGGTAGCCTCGGGCGCCAAGGGCGCTCCGGCGCGACACACAGCGCGGAACGTCGACTGACGCGAAAGTTTCGCGGCAAGAGATTGCTACCACCTTAAAATGCCTTAGTTTTGTTATTTTGGTGGGGGGGGGGGGGGGGAGAAGGGTTCAGGGTGGGGTTCGGTGAGCCGGCGGCTTCATGGGCGGTCACCAGGTATGTCCGCCGACAAAACCCACTCTGAGCGTCACGATCGGCAGGAGTGACGAGGCGCACGGGGACCGCAGGGATGGCGAGGCGCGCGGCAGGGATGGCGAGGCGCGCCGCAGGGACGGCGCGGCCGGCAAACCGGCACTCTTCGACGACGAGGCGCACAGCCTGAGTCCGCCGAGCGACAAGGGCGGCTCTCCGTACCTGGGCCGACCTTTCCAGCTGGACGGGCAGGGCGCGTCCACACTGAGCGTCGCGACCAGCAGCAGGGACGCCGAGGCGCTCTTCGGCGACGACGCGCACCGCCTGAGCCCGATCAGCGAGAAGGCGCCCGACGAGGAGCCATTCGAGGGCCCGTCCCAGGTGGACGAGACGCGGGTTGGTTGCCTTCCCTTCCCCGTCCCCGCCCGCGTCTCCGTCAAGGCCGACAAGGCGCTCTTCGATGGCATCCATGAGAACGCCGCGTCGGTTCACTCGGCGCTGAACCAGCCAAAGCAGCTCGAGCAGTGCCTCCAGGGGAACAGCGCGGCCGCGAACCAGCTCGACCCAGACGGAGACCGGCGGCCCCTGCACTGGGCGGTCGCGCGCGGCAACACGAAATGCGTCGAACTGCTCTTGCACGCGGGCGCCGATCTCCGCGCCGTCGATGCAACCGGCCAGACGGCGGTGCAGCTGGCGCGGCCGCACCTGGAGGTCGTTGCTCTGCTGTCGGCTTGGGCCAGCAGACGAGGGTTGAGGAAGGCAGGGCGATAGTACGGCGCTCTCTGGCGCTCTGGCCCGTGGGCGGTGCGGCGCGGTCCCACCCGTCTGTGCTCGGTCAACGTGCACCTGCCGGATGTCTCCCCTTCTCTGTCTACGCAACCATGCCGCCACTCCTGTCTATGTCTGCATGCACATGTACATGTACATGTTGTTGTTGTAACCACCGTCACTCTTGGTCTACGAGAAACGACGCCAGCCGCCCGCGCCACCAGCGAGACCCGGGGCCACGGCACACGCAGGTGGCACAGCAGGGCGTGTCTGTGGGCTAGCTGCACACGGCCACAAGCTCACCTCTTTGCTCCAAATGACACACACACTTCGCGATCGCGTCTCACGCGTGAAGGCGTGTCACGACGTAGGGAGGGGAGGCGTCTCACTACGTAGGGGTCACGGGTCGCCGGATTAAATTCTCATGTTTCATATTGCACGAAAAACCCGCTGGACCCCCGCGCCCACGGTGTGAGTTTGAGAGGGACGGAATACCAGCGGGCTAAAAACTAGACGATGCCGGCCGCCGATCGCGCCAACCCGCTCCGCGGGCAGGTACTTGAGTTGGAGAGGAGGCTCAAGGTAACCCAGGAACTACTCAAGACAGCCGAGAGCAATCGCAGCAGCTACCTCGCCGAGAACATGCGCCTCAAGACTCACGTCAAGGAGCTCCAGCGCTCGGACCGCACTGACCCGACTGATGTTCCAGCAGAGCCCAAGGAGATGAAGACCCCGAACGACTGGACACGGGCAGCAGTAAAGACTGAGGCATTCATGGAGCAGAACTATGCCGACCGGGAGCAATGGGTTGACATCTTTCTCCGAGTTCTTCGTAGGCAAAAGACCGCCTATCTAGGCGTGGCCGACGGGCAGGACCTCACGTACTGCATCGAGAGCAGCGAAATCTTCAAGGCCGCGCTGGCAAAGATCCACGATCACCACGAGATGGAGATCCACGATCACCTCACGCAGACCGTCTTTTCCGCCGAGAAGGCAGAGCTGATCCGGCTCTTCCTTCACCAGTCGTGGAACAAGCTAGGGTGGGCGCGCTTGGTCTGGATCTGGGACAACACCCTCGTCGATTCAGAGACAGGGGAGCGGTGCCGTGCGCGCGAGTATCTGCTCCCCGACGGCAAGTCGCGGTGGGCAGTGCCCGAGATCTTCCCCATCAAGGAGATGCGCGCGTGGGAGAATGAGAAGCTGCAGACGGGCCTCGCGGAGTGCCCGCTGCGCAATGAGCAGCACCCGGACCGGAAGGGGGCGTACGTGACCGATGTCGACTGGTGCATGCACAACTGCATCTTACACACCTACCGCGCCGACTCTCGCACGCGCGGCATGGCAACTGCCGGAACGGAAGCGGACCCGCACTGGATGCTTTTGACGGGAGACGGAGCGGGGCTCACAGCAGATGACTCGGGTGTCCGTGTCGGAGTTCTTGCGGGGTCGGTGAACGGGATGAATCAGAGCGTGAATGGCGTGTGGAATTTGATTTTCTATCGAGCAAGCGAGCACGCTGAGCACTACCTCACCCTCAAGGCTCGTCTCGCCGAGGTGCGAGTGGCGCTTTGCCGGATCTACCGCGAGGGCTTTCTGCGCGACAAGAGAACCGGCGAGCCGATTCGCAACCCGGAGACGGGGGGAATCATCTACGTGAAGTTCTATTTTACGGCAGACAAGCCGTTCCTCTGCCACGCACTTGGCCGCCGCAGCTTCAACCACCACTTCTTCTCCCCATTCTGCCGCTGCACGCTCGATGAGATGTACAACACGAAGCACGACGCACTCACACACTACGAGAACATCTCTTTCGAGACGCGGTGCAGCTGGGCTCTGGTGCCGCTGTGGGAGGCACTCGGGCTTGAGGAGCCCGAGGACTGGAGCGTCATCGACGCCAGGGGGAAGGTGTGGTCGAAGAAGGAGGTGCTGGCGGAGCGAAAGAGGATCGAGCGCCTGGAGGAAGGGCCGCGCACCAAATTTCTCGAGGAATGGTCGATGAACAACCACGGGCAGGAGTTCAACCGATGCCCGCTGCTGCCGTACCACGACTTGGGTCCCGACGTGTTGCACCTAAACATCTGCCAGTGGAACTCTGCGGCGGTCGAGGCCTTCCACGAGCACCTCCTTCTCGCCGACGACAAAGAGGCAGACCCGGGCCTGCGGGCGAAGGCGAAGGAGATCCGTGACCTGGTGAACGCGCGACTACAGGAGTCGGGCACGAATCTGATGCTCAGCTTTGGCATTAAGGGGAAGGGCCACTCCGTCAACGGGCCCAAGCTAAAGAAGTTCATGCGGAACCCGACGCTGCTCGTGGATCTGATCAAGCTGATGGAGCCGCTCTACGACTTGATGGAGATCAAAACCCCGAAACGCGTCGCGATGGACGAGACCGTGGCGCGCAACCTCGGCGTACGGCTCGCGCCCGTTGCCACCGACGCACCTGCCGCCGTACCCGGCTCGGAGTTGCGGTCAGATGGCCGGGGCAGCGGTGGAGGCCGCGGCCGGGGCAGGGGTCGAAAGAGCAAGAGGGGTAGGGGCAAGGGCGGGGGCCCTATCGTGCCTCAGTACTCGAGCCTGGCGGCGCAATCTGCCGCCAGCAGCAGCCAGTCGGCGCTCACGCCGACGCAACCCACTGCGGAGGAGGAACAGGCCTGGGCGGCGAGGCCATCCTACAAGCAGCGCGTCTGCACCATGTTCTACGCGCTCGCGTGCTTCTGGCAGTTCCTCCACCAGGAGCGAGGCGACGTGGACGCGTTCCCGGACGGGCAGGCAGAGGAGCTCGCGAAAGAAGCCGCGACGATCGCGCTCGACGTCGAGAACGCGATGCTCGCCTGCATTGGGCACAAGAAGCAGCGGGGGTACGCGCACGATACGCTCTATGGCGTCTCTAAGATATTCCTGATTCTCAAGAACGCGTACCTCGGATCGACGGAGGGATTTGAGCATGCCCACCAGGAGATGAAGAAGATGTTTCGCGCGATGTGCAGCCACTCGGACAAGAACAAGTGCGACACGTTGCAGTTCCTCAATCTGCACACGCTCCGCCGCATTGCCACGATAGAGCTGCGCGACCTCGCACCGGACAATGCCTACACGCGGCGCGTGATGGGCGAGAAGAAGACGGACACGGGCGTCAAGGACACGGACGCGCCGGTCGAGGAGACCAAGGCAAACCTGGCCGAGCGCGGCGGGGAGGGGGCCGACGGCGCGCCGAACTTCATGTCGAAGGAGCTGTTCCCCACATTGCAACAGGCGTACCCCAAGAAGGTGCCGCCACGGTACAAATCGCCTACCCCCACCGGCAACAAGCGCCGTGCGGAGGAGTCGCCCGCGCAGCCCTCGCCGGACAGGCCCTCTAATGAGCCAATGAGCCCCGCATAGAGTACGTACCAGGACAAGCATAGTGCAGACAGCGGGAACCAGCGCGGGCCGCGCGCGTGTGTGTGGGTGGGGGCACACGCACTAGACTGTGCCGGTACGGACGGATTCTACTGAAACGCCACCGGCTGGTCGCACCAGCCGCTAGCGCGCAGGCTGTGCCGGACAGGCTCCGCCGCCCACGGCTGCTTGAGCGTCTTCTTTGCGTACGCAACCAGCGCGTGCGCCTCTGCCATCTCGAGGCGCAGCTCGTCCGTCGGCGCGGTGTACGGCATGATGTCGCCCGTCGCCGAGTTGATGCCCACGGTGGTGAACTCGACCGTGAACTTGTAGGAGCCGGGGGCAGGCGCGTCGGAGCCGCCTGCGCGAGCAATGCACGCGGCGTGCTCCTGCGAGAAGATGGTGAGTGTGTGCGCCCGCTGCCAGTGGTCCTCCTTGACCGCGATCTTGGCCTTTGTGCCGCTCGGAGGAGTAGAGAAGTACTGCAGCAGCGCGAGCGCATACTCGCGCAGGGAGGCCTCCTCGACCAGGACAGCAAGCCCAAACATCGGGCCGGTCCTCTCGATCACCTTGAAGGCGATCCGGTCGCGCATCCTGGTCACGACGTAGAACAAAGGATTGCGGGAGACGTTCGCGCTGCGCATGAAAGGCCCGAACAAACCGCTCGGGGATGTTGTCGAGGGGCTCCCACGTCCAACCATCGACATCGTAGTCTTCCCAAGCGGTCAGAAGCTCGATCCCCCCAGCCCTCTGCCGCCACGAGATGACCTTCTGGACGTTGTAGCTGTCTGGCAGCAAAAGCCGCTTTCGGCCCCGCCCGGACCTGCAGCGGTTTTGGTTGGATTCCGTGAGATACCGATTTTTCTGTCACTAAATAATTGGCGTAGTGCTTGCCATGAGGGTGCTGAGGGTTGGGGGGGCGGTGGTATGCGCCACATAAATCGGGAAGTACCATCCTGTGCGCCGCAAAGGCCGATCGCGCCCGACGGTGGGGCGGCTCACCGCACACACACAGTTGCGAGGCCGAGCCCGCCGGGCGCGTAGAGCCGAGTGGCCGGGGGGGAGGCGGACCAGGGAAACCGCGCGCGGCAGTGCGAGGTGGCATGTGGCGCGGTCACGGCGGGGGAGACGGCGCGGTGCTAGGGGCGCGGAGCGCACATTGTAGCGCAGAAAAGGGCCTTATCAGTGGGGTAAACGGACCAAGGCCCAGCCGCACCGTGCCGCCCCCCCGCGAGCAACATCGTGTCACCGACGACCGCGCTCTGCGTCTCCGAGGGGGGGAGGGGAGCAAGGGGGCGGGGGGATCGGGGCGGTGGGGAGGGATCTCGGTTTCGTGTGGCTAAGACTTGCCTTTCGGGGAGGGGCCTCGGTTGGAAGGCGCGCAAGCACGCCCTACGTCTTCCCCTCCTCCCCACAGAGGCAGCGAGTAGGCAGCGAGGGGAGCACTCGAGCGCCTACGCGTATGGCGATGTGAGTGGGCGGTCGGGAGCGAAACGGACCTCGCCAGCTTCACCGCTCTCGTCCGCTACCTCCTCACCGACCAGCTCGACCTCGGCGAGGGGGAGGGCGAGCAGGCGCGGCGAGCGCTCGACCTGCGGGAGCTGGCGCAAAAGTACCAGGTGCCGCGCCTCGAGCTGCGCTCTCTCTCTGCGCGCATGCGCTGCAGGAGAGCGTCGGGCCGGCGACCGCCGTGCCGCTGCTCGAGGCGGCGCACGACGGGCGACGGGCGGCTCCTCGCGCAGTGCCGCCGCTTCGTGGCCGACCACGCCGCCGAGGTGCGCGCGAGCGGCGGCGTGGAGGCTGGAGCAGCGGTGTAGGTGGGCGGCTCTACCGCCTACGGCTTTAGCCCGGTGTTTACTTTTAGCCCGGTCCGCTCCTTCTTGAACGTATAAGCGGCCCAACCGCCACGTGCCTTGTCGAGGGGGAGGCCACACTCTAAACTCTCCACATTCCACTCTTATACTACCATCGACTACTTCAGTCAGTACCACTACTCAACCACGCTCCAGCACACACGCCAGCTGGAAGATTAGAGAACCGCGGCGTATTTGCGCTTCCGTTGAGCCGCCGCCAGCCGGGTCCGATCACATTCGAGACGAGTGCGACCAGAGGCGAGCCCTTGTCGTCGGCCGCGGGGTCGCGAAGCTCCAGCATAAAGCGGCCACGGGCGACGAAGAAGCAGACTGCCACAGTGCCTCGTACGTACTTGTCCGGCCGGTGCGAGTGTAAGTCGACGACCAAATGAGGCTCGATCGACAACGATTCCTGCAGATATGGCGGCGCGGAGTCAGGATCGCTCAGACGCTGTGCGCTGCCGCTCCAGGGCCCCGCTGACGGTCGCCTCTTGCGAGAGAAGCGTCACAAAGTGTCCACCACCGTCGTACACGATCGCTGCCGCATCGCTTGCCACGGCATAGGGCATAAAGTCAACTGGCGTATCTCCATACCAGAAAGAGAAAGGCGCCGCCAAGATCGTTGCTGCGGCGTAAGTGAGCGTCGCCTATACCGACATTATGGCGTGTGTCCCGAGCACAGCAGCACCAAAGGAGAATGGCGCCGTGAAGATCGTTGATGGGAAGGCTGGCCTCGAGGAGCAGCTTGCCTGCCGCCACCCTCGCCGGCGGGTTGGCCTCACCCCCCTTCTTCTCCAGCGCGCGCAGCGCCGCCTCGAGCGTCGCCTCCGCCGCCTCGAGCGTCGCCTCCGCCGCCTGCTCCGCGGCCGCCGCCGCAGTGTACGCGGCGAAGGCCGTTTCGAAGGACGCTGAGCGGCGGGTGCTCCTTCGCCGCTTGCTCGCGCGCAGCCGCACGCCGGCGCTCCAGCTTGGAGGAGGCGCGGCTCTTGGCGCTGCCCGCCTTGCGGCCCGCGGGTGACGCCTCCGCCGCACCCGCAGAGCCGGTAGTGAAGCCGCCCGAGCAGCCGCCGCCACCCTGCGGCGTGTGGGGCTGCGAAGGCTCGTGGAGGGGAGGCCGCCACTCGCCGCCCGCCGCTCCGGCATGGCGGACCTGTGGTGCCACCGCACCCCCCCCGCTCGCCACAAAGTCTGAGCCACCGAATGGCTGCCCCGGTGGGCCGGGCATGAGCCCCAGCGCGGCGGCGGCGGAGGACGAGGATGGTGTGGTGGGAGCTCCGCGAAGCACGCGTGAGCGGTGGCGTTGCGCGCGGCGGCCTGACGAGCCGCCAAGGGCCGGCCCCTCCGCTCCCAACGTGAAGAGCATATTGTCTGCCGATCCGGCGCTGGCGGACCGCGCCGCGCCGTCCGGGCCGTAAGAGCCGAGCCTGGTCTGGGCCCGCTCCAGCCAGCCGTAGAGGCGGGGGCAGCAGCGCTTGCAGGCGAGAGCCAGGTCCACCGCCCCGTACCAGCGCATCCTTGCAGGCCGGCGGCGGAGGTAATAGCGGGAGCGGTGTCTGCACGGCGTCTCCACACGAGGCGTCAGGAAGAGATGTGTCCCTGGTGTTTATGTGAACGGAGGGACACGCGTGATTCGGAGGGTGCGCGCCAGTCCCGTTCCAGGTGTCGTATTTGGAGCCTTGGTAAAATTGTTTGGGAAATTCTTTCTCACACGACACTGGGCACGGGCTCGACTTTCGCTCTCACCTGGCAACCCTGTCTGCACGTCTCGCGCGCGCGTGAACAGGGCTCCAGGCCCCAAATGACGTGTGAGTGTTAGAGTTGTTTGGTATTTCTAAAAATCTCTCTCTCTCGGGCTCGATGAGGTGACTTGGACCACCAAGAATTGGCTGGGGCTGCAGTTGAAGGCTTGAAGCAGCGTATCTCGGTCGTTCTTCACACGGCAATCGCAGAGCAGATGGTCAATGAATGGGGTTTGTGGAGCGTCCAGGGATGTCCAGAAGGTCCAGAAGGTGTCCAGAAGATGTCCAGAAGGTGTCCAGAAGATGTCCAGAAGGTGTCCAGAAGGTTGGAAAAGAATGTGGGAACGTCTAGAGGGTCCTCTGCATCGAAGGCCTTGCCGGCGAAAGGCGTTGAGGCGGAGACGAGGCGCGCGGCTTCGCGGTTGTTGACGGCGAAGGCGTTGAGGCGGAGACGAGGCGCGCGGCTTCGCGGTTGTTGACGGCGCTGTCTCCGAGGGACGGGTAGTTCTTGACGTGTACATCCCGCGCCTTGACGAGCTCCTTCCTGGTGCGCGAACCAGTCCTTGTGATTCTTGATGGCAGCGAGCGCCCGCGGCCGCGGGTACGTGGATTTGCAAGTGCCATTGAGAATCGCGTCGGTAGCTGGAAGGGACTCGGGCTCGGGGAGCGGGACGCTCTTGGGGTAGAACTCAGTCAAGTTGTTCCCAATCAGCCAAAACTGTTTGTTTCGACCGGGGTGCAATCCGTGAATGTTTCCAGCTCAGGCACGCAGAAAGTGAAGGCTACAGCATCCTCGCAGCTTACGTCATGAGGTACGAACAGTATGCTAAGAGAGAGAGACCCCCGAGACGGCAAAGGAGCCCGAACCCAGGTCGAAAAGCGCCGATATGGTGGCCTCACCATCCCCCGACGATGTGGCTCCATCGCCGGCAGCGCCGGCTCCTCCTCCGCCGGAGACACCGCCGGTCCAGCCAACGGCCGTCCGGATGGTCGACCACCTCTTGCAGTCGGCCAACGGTGGCGGCGGCGTCCGCTTGCTCCGCCGCTCCGCCGTGCACCAGGCCATCTCGCTCATCGGCTACCTGGAGGTGCCTGATGCCAAGGCGGACGCGCTGCGCCGGCTGCGCGACCTGCTTCGTCGCTCCGTCTTCAACTTGTGGACGTGCACCGTCGGCGGGCTGCGCACGACGTCGGTCCTGCTCGGCTGGCTCACGCCACCGCCCGGCAGTGCCGAGGTGCTCGACGAGGTGCTCGCGCTGCTGGCGACGCTCGGCTCCCACGCCGCCACCTCGGACGAGGTCTGCACCCTCCTCGGCCTCGCGCGCCAGTCGATCGAGCGAGGCGGCGCGGCGGCGCTGCCCCGGCCTCAGCAGCTCCTCGACTTGCTGGTGGCGTGGTGCGGCGGCGGCGGCGGCGAGGGCGAGGGTGGCGGCGCGGGCGGCGGCGGCGGCGGCGGCGGCGAGGGCGGCGGCGGCGGCGGCGGCGGCGGCGGCGGCGGCGGCGGCGGCGGCGGGCGCGGCGGCGGCGGCGGCGGCGGCGGCGGCGAGGCAGCCCCGCCCGTCGCGCCTCGCCAAGTCTTTGACCTGGACGGGTGGGGGTCCGGGCTCGCTCTGCCAGCCGAGCTGACCGCCTCCCTCCTTGCGCAAGACTTTGCCTTTGGCTGCTGGCTGCGCGTCGAGGTGGGCGCTGCGGATGACTGCGTGCTCTTTGCGCTGCACCGCGGTGCGCGCCCGCCGGCCGGCGAGGCGGCGCCGCCGCCGCCGACGACGCCCGAGGGGATGACGGTGAAGCTGCGCGTGGCGCGGCAGCAGCTGCTCATCATCCTGCACGGCGGAGAGCAGGGCAAGCTGCGCCGTTCGCTGCCGCAGCAGGCCAACCTCGCCGTCTCCGTGCAGCCCGGCCGATGGCACCTCCTCCTCGTCTCCTTCCGGCGGAGGCCGATGCTGCGCGGCGGCGGTGCGGAGGCGTTCGCAGTGCTGGATGGGCGGCGGACGCCGCCCGTCGCGTGCGCCTTCCCCGCCCTCCCGCCCGCCGCCGCCGCCGCCGCCGCCGCCGCCGCCGCGCCGTTTCGCTTGCGCGTCGGCTCTCCGGAGCCGCTCGGCGCTCCCGAGGACGGCGCGTCCTCCCTTCCGTCCGGCGTGGCGGCGGGCTTCACTGGGCAGGTTGGCCCCGTCTTCTGCCTGCAGGGGTCGCCCACTGACGCCGAGGCCGCCGCGATGTGGCGCGCGGGTCCGAGCTGCGCCCTGCCCGCCGCCGCGCTCGCCGCCGCCGCCGCTGGCTCCCGCGTGCTGAGCACCTCGCTGGCGTCGACGCGGCCTTGCCGCCTCGCCGCCTTCTACCCCCCCGCCGCGGCGAGCCAGGGCGCGTGCGGCGACGTCGGGCCGGCGAGGTGTCGGCCGTTGGCTCTGGGCGGCGGCGTCACGTTGCTGCGCCCGCGCCTGATCGGGACCGCCCTCGGAGGGCCGCTCCCCATCCTTCCGCTCCTGCACTTGCTGCGCGCCGGCGGGGGAGCACCCTCCCCCGTCCCGTGCACTCGCTCGCTGTCCGCGTCCGCCGCCGCCGCGCAGAAGCACTTGCAGAGGAGCCGGAGCCGAGACAAGGGCGCGGAGGCGTGGTCGGCAGCAGGCGCCGACGCGATCGCGGCGCGCGTGATCGCCGCGCTCACGGCGGCCCTGTCTGGCGGAGAGCTGATGGCGGTGGAGCTGGAGCAGAGCGGCGGCGTGCCTATGCTCGCGCACCTGCTGCGCGAGGCGTCGCCGCGCATCTTGACGGAGGAGACGCTCGACGCGCTCGCGGCACTCGAGCGGGCGCTGGCGCCGCACGAGGCGCTGTCCGACGCGCTGCTCCTGCACCTCCTTCTCGACATGAGGCTGTGGCGTCGCGCGGCCCCGCGCGTGCTGCCCCTTGTGATGCGGCTGCTGCGCACCTCCGCAGGGGCGGCGCCCCGCCAGTGGGTACGCACCGGCGCGGTGGGCGTGCTGGTCGAGAACCTCCTCGAGGCGAGGGCCGCCCCCTCGCTGTGCCAGCTGGCCGACCCCGCACCGCCCGAAGACGACGAGTCGGCCTGGCAGCGCCGCGCCTGGGCCCTCGCGATGGACGTGCTTGCGGCGGCGGCGGAGACGGCCGTTGGCCTGCCGCGCGCGGCGTTGGGGTACGTGGTGCATGCCGTGGTGTCGAGCGGGGACGCCGTGCCCCGCGCGGCGCTGCTGCGCATGCTGCTCGCCCTCTCCTTCTCGCCCGACCTCCGCACGATCAGCGCTTTGCTCGCGGGACCGGTGCCCGACCTGCCCCGCCGCGCCGCCCTCGACTTGGGCCTCGTCAGCGGGGGAGGAGGAGGAGGAGGAGGAGGCGACGAAGGCGGCGGCGGCGGCGGTCCAAGCTGGAGCCTGCTGAGCTGCCTGCTGCCGCTGCTGCCGAGCGCGCCGGCGGAGCAGGAGCCGGAGGTGACGCAGCTCCTGGTGCGACTCATCTCGCGCGTGCTCGCGCTCGCGCGCTCCGCCCCGGACCCCGAGGCGCGGGCGGCGGCCGCGGCGTGGGCCGCAGAGACGTGGGAGGCGGGGGGCTGGGCGTGGCTCAGTGAGCGCGTGGCGACAGCGTGCCCCGACGAGGCGCTGCTTGACGCCCTCACGCAGCTCGTCCTCGGCTCGAGCGCGCCGGGTTGGGCAGACGGACGCGTCGCGCCGGCCGCGGCTGCCGAGGCGGGCGCGGGCGCGCCACCGCTCGTGGCTCGCGTCGACGATCACATCAGCCTCGCTGACGACGCGGCGGGCCGCTTCGCGCACCCCGAGGCGCTCCCGCCGCTGCTCGGGCTGGGCGTCGGCTCGTCGGCTGTGCTGCAGGCGACCCTGCTGCAGTCGCTCTTTCCTAGACCTTTCCTGGACCTTTCCTGGACCCTTCCTGCAGGCGACCCTGCTGCAGTCGCTCTCGCTCTGGCTCCGCCGGTCGGAGGACGGCGACAACCAGCGCGCGCTCGCGGCGCAGCTGGGGTGGGAGCAGCCCGTCTGCGCCATCCTCAACCAGACGCGCGCCGCCACGTCGCCGGACGGCCGCGCGTGCCACGCTCTCTGCTCGCAGCTGCTGGTCGATTTTGTGCTCTGCTCGCTGCGCCGGCCGGGAGGCTGGCCCGACACGATGCGCACCCTCACCACGCTCGAGCTCTACACCGCCGAGCCGAGCGCCTCCAAGCGGCAGCTCCTCGCCACCGTCCTCGAGACCCTCCGCCCCGCGCTGCCCGCCAGCCTCGCCGCGCTGGTCGCGGCCCCGCTCGAGGGGGGCGCGCGCGAGGGGCCGCGGGTCGACCCGCTCTGGAGCAACCTTGTGCGGCTAGCCTCCCTCGTGCACGCCACCGTCCTCGAGGCGGGCGCCGCCGCGCAGGCGGGAGGCCGCGCGCGCGCCGGCTCCGGCGCGGCGGGCGGCGGGCACGGCCGGCTGGGCGCTGCGGCCGCCACCGGGTCGGCGCTGCTGCACCGGCTCGGCGGGGCGATGGCTCAAGGACTGAGTGCGGTCAAACCGTCACCCTCGCAGCCGGCCGTCAAGCGCGACGCGTCCGCAGAGTCGCCATCGGGTCCTTGGCGCCGCCTCCAGACCAACGCGGAGCTGTCGGCGGCGGTGAGCGGCGCGCCGAAGGCTCGCCTCTCCCCGCCGCCGCGTGCCGCCGCCGACGTCGAGGCGAGGCGGAGTCCTAGACCTTTCCTAGACCGTTCCTGGACCTTTCGTGGACCCTTCCTGTAGGCGAGCTCCGAGGCGGGGTCCGAGGTTAGCTGCAGCGAGGTTAGCTTCAGCGAGGCCGCCGGCGGGGTGAGAGGCGCCGCCGGCACCGGTGCTGCGTCGCCGTCGCCGTCCGCCGCAGTGTCGCCGCCGGCCACTGCTGCGGCGGCGCTCGACTCCACTCTCTCCCGCGACAGCGACGGGCGGTGGGCCGACGCGGGCCTGGCTCTGGCGCTGCTGCGCTGGCTCGACGCGCTGGTCGTGCACGCGATGGTCGAGCCGGCGGCCACTGTGTTGGTTCACTCGACCGCCGCCGAGCTGGCGCCACACGCCGGGGCGGACAGCGGCGGGAGTGGCGGCGGCGAGGGGGGCGGCGCCACGTTTTGCGAGGTTGCGCTGGCGATGCAGCTGCTGCTGCTCCAGGAGGGGGGCGGCGCCCAGCCGGCGGACGGGGGTGCCGCAGATGGGGGAGCGGGGCCGCTCGAGCCCGCACGCCAGCTCGACGAGCTGCTAACTCGCGCGGCTGTCTGGTGCGAGAGGCCCTTTCTCGAGCCGTCTCCTCAGCAGCAGCCGTCGCGGGGCACGCCCACTCTCTCCTCACGCGGCGGCTCTCTCCTCTCCGGCCGCGACCCCTCGACGCGCGTCGGTAGCTTCGAGTCGACCGGGAGCGGGCAGGACTCCGCGGCGGAGGCGGCGGGGACGTGGCAGCTGCGGCAGCTCGGCCGCGCGATCGGCCGGCTCCTCCACGCCCTCTGGCCTCCCGCCGGCATGCCGCCGCCGCCCGCGGCGGTGACGTCTGCCGCGGGGCCCGCGCTGCAGGCGCTGCTGGGCGCGGCGTGTCGGCTGATGGGTATCGGCCGGCCGCCGCCGACGCTGCGCGCCGGCGTGGCAGCCGAGACCTTTCTCGAGGCCAAGGAGTCGTGGCTGTGGCTGCTCGCCCAGGAGCCGCTCGCCGAGGCGCTCGAGGGGCTGTCGCTCGGCCGCTCGGCCGCACTCGAGGCGGCACTCGCGCGCCAGTCGCGGCAGGACGCCCTCGTCACGGCCACCGAGGCGCGGCAGCGCGACGTGCGCCGGCAGGTGGAGAGGCTAGACCTTTCCTGGACCTTTCCTATTTCCTGGACCTCTCCCAGACCTTTCCCAGACTTTCCTAGACCTTTCCTAGACCTCTCCCAGACCTTTCCTAGACCTTTCCTGGACCTTTCCTGGACCTTTCCTAGACCTTTCCTAGACCTCTCCCAGACCTTTCCTAGACCTCTCCTAGCGCCGGCAGGTGGAGAGTCTCGCCGGCGAGGCGTCGGCGTCGAGCCGCGCACTCTCTTCCGAGATGAGTACCCGCGCCGCGATCTCGCGCGCGTCGCGCGCCCGCCGGCGCAAGGCGGCCGCCGCGGCGTGGGCGCGCACATGGGGCGAGCTCCGGCTCTCGAGCTCTGTCTGGAGCGCGGACGGCGACGGCGAGGCGCCCCCAGCGCACCTCCTCCGCGTGTGCGACCAGACCGACAGCCGCTCGCGGCGCATGCTCCTGCTGCCCGGCGAGCCCGCTCCGGACACACCGCCAGACTCGCCGCGCCGCGCGGACGCGGGGGACGGGGGCGGCGCCGGCGGCGCGACGAGCGGGGCTAGCCGATGGAGCGCGCTGCAGGCGTCCGCGACGTCGGCTGAGGTTGCGGCGACCGCGGCCGGCGGCGGCGGCGGCGCGGCGGCCGACGGCGGCGGCGCAGCGGCGACCCCGTACCTGCGCATCCTCGGCGCCGTGCGCGCGTTCAAGTCGATGGGCTCGAGCGTCGTGAGCAGCGTGAGCGGAGAGAGTCCGGCGGTGGCGGCGGCCGAGGAGGAGGAGGAGGAGGGCGAGGAGGAGGGCGAGGCGGCGGCCGAGGCGGAGGCGGTGGCGCTCGAGGGCGATTCGCAAGTCTTCTCGCTCGAGGCGGCCCTCCGGCCCCGGCCGCGCGCACACCCACGGTTGCGCTCAGAGCCTGAACTGGGCTGGCGCAACCCTCTAGGCGGACCTCGTGCGGCCACACGGGCTGCTTCCCGGCCGCCTCTACCTCTCCGACTCGAAGCTGCGCTTCATCAGCTCGGGCGAGGCGCCGAGCCGCGTCGCCGGCGCGGCCGGCAGCCCGGCGCGTGCAGCGCGCTGAGAAGGGAGTCCCTTCACAGCCGCCTCACCGTGAACAGGCGCCCCGGCGTGCAGCGAGCAGGTGGCGCGCGATGCAGCCCTGTCGTGGCCGCTCTCGTCGGTGGCGCAGATGCAGCGGCGGCGCTACCTAATGGTGCACACGGCGCTGGAGCTCCTCGACGACGACGGCGACTCGATCCTGCTCAACTTCCGGACGAAGCGCTCGCGCACGCAGGTGCGCTCGTGGATCAAGCGCAAGTGCTCGCTCACGTACCGCGACCGCGACCGGTCGGCGCGGACCGCGTTTGGCAAGATGCTCTCCGAGCTGCAGGAGGCGTGGCAGCGGCGCGAGCTCTCCAACTTCGACTACCTCATGAAGCTCAACGAGATGGCGGGCCGCTCGTACAACGACCTCAACCAGTACCCGGTCCTGCCGTGGGTGCTCTCCGACTTTCCTAGACCTTTCCTAGACCTTTCCTGGACCTTTCCTAGGTCCTGCCGTGGGTGCTCTCCGACTACGCCTCGCCCACGCTCAACCTGGCCGACCCGGCCGTCTTCCGCGACCTCTCCAAGCCGATGGGGGCGCAGGACCCGGCGCAGGCCGATCTGGTCCGCCAGACCTACGAGCTGTTTGACGACCCGGACATCCCCCGCTTCCACTACGGCTCGCACTACTCGACGACGGGCACCTTCTAGGAACCTTCTAGGAACCTTCTAGGAACCTTCTAGGCTCTCACTACTCGACGATGGGGTTCGTGCTCTACTACCTGCTCCGCCTCGAGCCCTTCACCTCGCACCACAAGGCGCTGCAGTCGGGCCGCTTTGACCACGCGGACCGGCTCTTCCACTCGCTCGGCCAGACGTGCCGCTCCTGCACGCACGCGTCCACCGACCTTTCCCAGACCTTTCCTAGACCTTTCCTGGACCTTTCCTAGGTACCACTCCTGCACGCACTCGTCCTCCGACGTCAAGGAGCTCGTCCCCGAGCTCTTCTGCCTCCCCGACGTGCTGCTCAACCGCAACGGCCTCTCGCTCGGCACGCGGCAGGACGGACAAGCCGTCGACGACGTGCGGCTGCCGCCGTGGGCTTCGGACGCCGTCGACTTCGTCGCAAAGCACCGCGCGGCCCTCGAGTGCGACCACGTGTCCGAGCGGCTGCACCAGTGGGTCGACCTCATCTTTGGCGCCAAGCAGCGCGGCCCGGCGGCGGCCGGCGCGCTCAACGTCTTCTTCTACCTGACCTACGAGGGGACGGTCGACCTGTCGGGCCTTTCGTCCGCCGAGGGGCGGCGCGCGCTGCAGGCGCAGATCAAAAACTTTGGGCAGACGCCGCCGCAGCTCTTCACATCGCCGCACCCGAGACGGCGGCCCGCCCCGCCGCCGCCGCCGCTCGGCGCGTGGCCGATCTGCGACCCGACCCCCGTGCGTCCCGTCGGGGCGCTGCGCGTGCCTTCGGTGCCGGCGGCGCTGCACAGCGGCGGCGACGACTCCTTCCTTCTGCTCGACATGGAGCGGCAGCTCACGCTCTACCGCGGACCGGTCGGCGAGGGCGCGCGTGCGAGCGCCATCGGCGACGTCGCCGCCCTGCCCGCGTTTGCGCCGGGCGTGACCATCGCTCGCGCCGTCTGCCTCGCCGCCACTGACGGCCAACCGTCCAAGGCGTGGCTCGCCTCGGGGGGGCACTGGGACGGCTCGCTCTGCCTGAGCACCGCGCACGGGGGCGGAGGGCTGCGCCTCCGACTCGCCGTCCACTCGGAGACCGTCACGTGCGTCGCGCTCAGCCGCTGCGCCCGCTACGTCCTCTCGGGCTCGCTCGACGCCACGGCGCTGCTGTGGGACTTTGGCAGGGCCGGGCTCGCGGGGCTCGCCGCGCCCGGCGCCGAGGCCTCGCCCCGACCGTCGCACGTGCTGCGAGGCCACGGCGGCGACGTGCTCTGCGTCGCCGTCTCGTCCGTCCTCCGGGTCTGCGCCGTCGCGTCGCGCGACGGGCACGCGTGCCTCTACCTGCTACGCGACGGGCGGCGCGTGCGGACCTTCACCTCGCCCGACGCGACGCCGATCGACGCGGTGCTCCTCTCGGACGCCGGGTACGTGCTGCTCAGCAGCTCGGCGGCCACCGCGCTGCACCTCTTCGCCCTCAACGGGCAGCGCGTCTGGTCGGCCCGGCTCGACGGCGGCGTCTCGTGCCTCTCCCTCTCGCCGTGCCACAACGCCTTGCTGCTCGGGCTCGACACGGGCGACGTGCTGGCGTGGGCGCTCTTTGACCGCACGCCGCTCATCACCTACGAAGCCTGCCCCGGGCCCGTCGTCTGCCTCGCCGTCTCCGAGGCCCACCTGCTGGTGGCGACGAGCACCCGCCACGTGCTCAAGTACCCGCCGCCGCCGCAGGCGGGACTGCTCACCCCGGGGCTGGTCGTCGCGAGGCCGCCGCGGTGAGGGGTGAGCGGCGGCTGCTGCTAAGTACGTTATGTGATCTCGAGCTGTACCGTACTGTGCGACACCTGCTGTGGGCGGGGTTGGCCGTCTACGTACGTGTTTATTTTCGGCAACTCCGAGCGCGGGCCTACAACAAGCGCCAACTCCTCTTTATGCTTAAATTTTTCGCGCACGCCGCGGGCGCGGCTGGGTGGCCCTTTTGAGGCCAGACTGCACCAGAGACCAGTCTCCAGACTCCACAGAGACCTGCACTTGTGCACAGCTAGCTGCCGTCGGCATAAACACGCGCGTCGGCACTCCCACTGCTCTCTGCTGACTCATTCCCCGCCACACTGTGCCTCGAGTCACACTCCCTGGCAGGTCGCCCTCACTCCTCTGTCCTCTCTTGTCTCTATAGATCTCACCTCATTGACTCTCGCATCCCGAGGCTCGCGTCGCTCCCCCGCAGCGGCGACACCGCGCGGGGCATGGGCTCGCCGCACGTGTGCGACACCCGCGGCTCCGGCAGACTCACCCGCAGCTCACCCGAGCTGCCCGCCTCGCTCGTGACGCCTCGCCCGTCGCTGCCCTTCCACGCGGCAAAGCGCCCGCGGAAGAGGTCGTGCTTGACCGCAGAACCCGACGAATCGTACACCTTGTGCCCTCCCGCAACCCTAGCGGCGCCCGTCTCGGACGGCGGCACGCGCTGCTCGCCACCCGAGAGCGCCGCCTTGATTAGCTCGTCAATCGCGTCACCCTGGGCCTCGCGGCGGGGCTCTCTCCGGGGCGCGGCGCTCGCCGGCCTTCGCTTGACCGCAGAGCGGCTGCGGGCCGGCCGCCGCTCCGGCGGCGCGACGGCGGGGGCGGCGGTGGGCCACAGCCGCGGCGGTGGTTCCGGTGCTGGCGCCGGCGGCTCGGCGGGGGCTGGCACCGAGTAGCTGCGCGTCGAGAGCAGCTCCGTCTGGACGCGTTGCGGCTCCGGCGCGCGCACCCTCTCGGTGCGCGGCGTGGTCTGGTACGTCTCGCGCGGCACGGTGTACGAGCGGAAGCCTGGCTGCGGCGTTGTGTTGCTAAAGGACTGCGAGCTCGACGGGATGGAGACGGTCCTCGAGTGGTCGACGTGCACGATGTCGGGGGTCAGGTACCGTGGCACCTCCACCTCCTTGACCACCTCGCGGTCCGTCCATTTGACCACCTCGACGGGCACCTCCTGGATCTTGACCACCTCGACCGGCACCTCGCGCACCACGTCGCGCGGCACCTCCTTGATCACCTGGTCGACGGGCACCTCCTTGATCACCTCCTGGATGATGACCTTGTCGACGGGCACCTGCTTCTCCACCACCACCTCGCGGATCACCTCGATCGGCACCTCCTTGATAACCTCCTTGACGATCTCGATCGGCTTCTCGACGATGACCTCGACAATTCGGTCGACAAACACCTCCTTCGGCACCTCGACGGGCACCTCCTTGACGACCTCGGTGACGACCTCCTGCACGACTGGCACCTCCTTCTCCCGGATCACCTCCACCACCACCTCGCGGATCGTCTCGTACGGCACCTCCACCAGCTTCTCCACCTCCCTGACCACCTCCACCTCCTTGATCACCTCGTACGGCACGCCGCGGAACACCTCCTTGACAATCTCGACGGGCTTCTCGACGATGACCTCGACAACCTTCTCGACGATGCGCTCCACCTCCTTTTCGATCACCACCTCTTTCACCACCTCCACCTCTTTGATCACCTCCTTCTCAACCACCTGCGTCACCGGCTTCTCAACGACGCGCACCTGCTCCAGCACCACCTCCTTGACAATCGGCACCTCGACCACCTTGACCACTTCGACCACCTTGGGCACCTCTTTGATGACGTCCACAAACACCTCCTTTATGACATCGCGGTACACAATCTTCTCCACCTCCTTGATCACCTCGATGGGCACCTCTCTGATCACCTCCACCGGCACCGAAACCATCTTTGGTACCTCGCGCACCACCTCCTTGATCACCTCCTCCTTGACCTGCACCGTCTGGATCTGCCCGAGCGGCGCGTCATGCTCCTCAGGCCGGCCCTTGAGCACCATCTGCGGCGGTGGGAGGGATGGCCCCTCATAGTCTCGCCCTCACGGCCAAGGGAGCGTGTGCTGTCGAGCTGAGGACAGCACGGTGAAGGCAGAGGGTGGGATGGCGGCGGCGCGCCGTCGTCCCGCCGTGCTGCGATCCTGCAGGGCCCCCACCCGACACCCACGCCCCGGCAGCGGCCGGTACCGCAGCCGTTCCCGCGGGGGTGGCGCCAAATGAGGCGTCGCCAAAGGCAGCGGAGGTTTGGCCGGCTGCTTTGACTGGCGAAGCGGGTCCCGACGAGTCTGACGGCGCAGCCGCCGCCTTGGACATCTCTGCATCCTCTCGCCTAGACCGCTCGCGCTGCAGCAGCGAGTTTTGCACCGCCTGCTCCTCCTCCGTTAGCTCCTGCGGGCAGAGCACGCGTCGTGCTCGGGGACAGGCTGCCGGCAGGCTCCTTGCCGGGGTGGAGCTGCGCTGCACTGCGACGGGGGCTGGTGCGGGTGGCGAGCGGGGCGAAGCTCACCATAGTCTGTAACGGCTGAGAGTATACAGTTGTTCCTCATTTGGGGACGCGCGTAGAAAAAAGTAAATTCTCACCGCTCCGTCACAGGTAACAAGCTCTGCTCTTGACGTATGCTAGGTCTCCAGGAGGGTTCAGGAATGACTCATTCGAACACGTAAGTTTCGACCCCCCTGCACCAATGCTGTGTCCGCGGTATTTGCGGCAAAGAGCAAAACCATCCATGTTCTCGCCATCGCCTCCACCGCCGACGCCACCGCGGTCTCCTCTTCCACTGCCGCCTTTTCCGGAACCGGGGATCCGCCGCCTATCCCGCCCTTCATGCCCGACGAGGCTCCACTGCCGCCGCAACCTTTGCCACCGCTGCTGCCGCTGGCCACTGTTAGAGGGCCCACAGCGTCCTAATCTAAAATCTGAGGATTGAGGATTCAGCCTTCGCTTTAGTGAGGCCAAAGTGAGTTTATGGATGGGTGAGAACGATGCGCGACACGAGGAGGCACACGCACCGACTCGTCGGCGACTCTGCTGCACGCCGTTTCAGAATTTTTCTCAGCGTGAGCGAGACGTGGAAGAGTGCCACCGTCGGGTAGGACGGGTCGGCCCGGCGCATCGGAGTAGCCGTCGTGGTCGCGGCGAGCAGCGCCGGCCACTCCGGCGCCGCGTCGGCAACGTGGGAGCATGTCCACCGCCACTTCGCGGTCGCAGCGCTGTTTGTCGCCCAAAACGCCGCCTATCCCTCTGGCGGGCCAAAGATCGCCTCGCATGTCGATTTTGACTCGACGGGGGCATGGAGGCATCACGTCTCCATGCCCCCGTCAAGTCGGAGCCAGTCTGCGGCGACCACAGCGCTCACCGCAGGGATAGGCGAGCTTTTCAGAGTCAAGCGATTGCGCGAAATCCCACACTGGTGGATTTTGGGGCGCTGTGGCCCCCCTACCACTGTGTACTCCATCTCCACAACACCGGGAAATCATCCAGATGAGGTGAGCTGGGACCTCCGCTGCGGCTCGACTCCGGGGGAGCCATATGGTAGCGTCCTAAGGTAAGATATGTATTATTCCTAAGGTAAACTTCTCCACACACAAGGTGGTGGGGCGCGATTTTGTTTATCTGGGAGCGAGACTTCCAGCACGTTCCAGTTTGCGGTGCAGTGCTCCTCTTGCGTCCCGTATATTTGCCCTTTGCAGGAAGGGGACGCTCGTGACAATACATTGAAAAACGCAACTCTGTCACCGACACTGTGGTCCGCCACAGGTCCGTCACAGGTCCGTCACAGGTCCGTCACAGGTACCAAGCCCTGCTCTCGACGTATGCTAGGCTCTCCATACTCCGACGGTGGATCCATGCTGGAGGCTCGACGGAGCGATCGAGTCGTCATCGATCGCAGGAGATCCGGACGGAGGTCGCGATTGTCCTCCACCGGTTTTTCGGCAAGCCTGCTCCTCTCGGCGCGGTCGTCGGCCCCGGCCCGGCGGCAGACATACGCACTGAAGGCGAGTAGGAGCATACTGGAAGGCATAAACACAGCGACTGGCACGAGCCAGCTGGGCTGCCGGGAGTACGGCGACCCACCGAACTTCCACGGTTTCCGCCCTAGCAGCAGGAACAAGCTAGGGCGGCCCTCGGCGTTGCGAAATATGTTCCACTTGTTGAGCAGGAAACCAAGGTCCGTGACGATGCTGCTGTTGTCCATCACGATCCGGAGGACCTCATCACGCTGTGCTGTCGGCACGATGGTCACCTTCAACTTGGTGTCGCTGGACCAACCAAGGTCCTCGACGGCAATCTGGTCTGCAGTGATGTTTGCTTCAGGCGCGGCATCGGCGAAGGAATCGAGCAGGGCGGCCTTGATGCGGTCGACGAGGGTGGAACCTTGACCCTCGAGCGCGGTGGCCAGCAGCTGACGTGCCGGTTCCGGTGAGGGCGGAAGCGAGGGCGGAGGCGGCGAGGGCGGAGGCGGCGAGGGCGGTGGCGGCGAGGGCGGAGGCGGCGAGGGCGGAGGCGGCGAGGGCGGAGGCGGCGAGGGCGGAGGCGGCGAGGGAGGCGGCGGAACGGCGAAGCCGATGGCGAGCACAAGAGCAGTGATCATTCCCGCTCAGCACTCACCGTGCGCCGCACACCCTTGATGTGATGATGTGCCTTGCGGCTTGATGTGAGACACCCTTGATGTGAGTGATGTGTGGCACTGTTGGTGCGAGAGAGTGCGAGCCGCTGGGCGAGCCGCCTTCCCGCATCCACACCTGTATGTCTTTTTTTCTGTGTTCGGTGGGCTCTGCTCCTGTGGTGGGGGCGACGGCTTCTGAGGAAGCCGTCGCCCGCGCCTTGCCTGTCGCGTGAATCGTGCTGTGCGACCGCTTTTTTCCGTAAAATTCCTTTTCCCGATTGTCCGTTTGGGGCACGGTGGTCCGCAAGAGTTGTTTGGTATTGCTAAAAATCTCTCTCTCGGTCCGCGGACCGAGCGGCTTTCTTTCGGGAATTCGGTTTCCCCTCTCTCTCGCCTTTTTGTCTGTTCGTTCGAATCTCGGCCTCTGCCATTCTTTTGTTGTGTAAAAATTCTTTTGTTTGTGTTAGTGCCAGTGCGCGCCAGTCCCGTGCCTAACTAGTGTCGTGAGAGAGAGACTCAGGGGCTGTACTATCGGCAAGCGCAGCCTCCTAGCGCGCTTCAAGAGAAGCAAGGCCTCAGCTTGTCCCACTCCGCGTCGACGATCCAGGCCATCATGTCGGCGAGCAGATTTGTCTGCAGCGGCGTGAACTCCATCAGGCCCTTGTTCTGCCCAAGCGTCGCAAAGGTGGGAAAGTTACCCGGCGTGTTGACGCTGTCCACCTCGCCGTTGAGCACGGCCTCGAGGGTCGCCGGCGGCACCTTCTCCAGCCACTGGCGAGGCGCTTGGTTCCAAATGACGGTGTAGTTGCACGTGTACGGCACGACCCCGTGGAAGGTGTTGGCGTGCACCTGGCCGGCGAGGTGGTGCGTGGGTGAGTAGAAGCGACAGCGGTGGACGGGAGAGGGAGGAGGAGAGTGTTGCATGGGGTCGGAGCGCAAACGGGAGATACTGGGGAGTGAGGTAGGGATGTCGGCGAGCGCACCTCCACGTTCTCGAGCCGCGCGACGAGCGGGGCGCCGGACGCCAGCGCCGCCTCGAACTTCTCGCACAGCTCGTGGTAGCGCTCAATCGCAAAGACCCGGTTGGTCTGGTAGTTAAATCCGGGGTACGTGTAGTTCCACGAGCCGTCGGCGGCGATGAGAGGGACGCCGAACAAGCTCGACAGGTCCGGCGAGAGCGCCGCCGCGTCGTACTCGTTCTGCGTCATCTTGCTCGGTGGCGGCCGCTTCTGCTTCGTGTTGTCTTCGTGCTCCTATCGGACGAGTTGGCGTGTGAGGGTCGAGCCCTCCAGCGACGAGGGCGCCGGCGCGGCGAGGTGGGTTGGCGAGGCGAAGTGGCGGTGTGAGGAGCGCGGTTGGCTCTCCTCGTTGCTGCACTTGGAGCAGAAGGGGGTGCCGGAGCTCATCAGGACGAGAACCTCCTTGCACTGGCGCCGCAGCAGTGTGAGCGAGGCCGTGTTGTCGAGGTTTCCGCCGTCACCGAGCTTGAGCGTGTTCCACACGCCCACGTTGGTCTCAAAGCGCGCGGTGGGCAAAAGGGCCTCGAGGACAGCGTTCTCGATCCTCCCCTTGGGCGAGATTCGCTTCGAGCTGAGGTAGGCGGCCTCCATCATGCTGCCCGCGCCGATGTAAAACTCCAGCGAGTTAGCCTTGCCAAAACCCTGGCTCCATTCGGACGGAGGCACACCTGGCACGTGGCCAATGTCGAGAGTCTCGCTCATGCAAGCCAAGCCGCTGACCTCGGCCGGGGGGCCCGAGTAGCCGGTCGCCACCTCGCTCGGCGACACCACGTACTGCACGGGAGCGCAATTATCGTGCTTCGCGCGCGCCTCCTCGGGTGACGGGCCGTCTATCGTGGCGGCTGCCACGTCGGCGGCGTTGATGTTCCTGACAAAGTCCTTGGCGAGGCTCATCCCAATGCACCCAGGCAGGGTGCACGCGGGAATTGGGCCCAACTGCGCCACCGATGGGCCGTACATTGTGATGCCAATCAGCGGGGTCGAGGCGCAGTACTTGGCCGGAAAGAGGTAGTCGTCCCGGCGGCCGCCTTTGGCGTCCACCTCGGCAGCCGAAGCGGCAAACAGCTTTCCCTGCGGCACGCCAAAGGGCGCGAGGTAGACCCGCCAGACGTTGCGGATCCACGAGATCGCGCCGAAGGGTTGTAGCGCGAGGGAGGATGCGATGCACGACAAGGGAAAGGAGAGCAGGATCGAGCAGTACGTCATGGGCTTGGTGGACACCGGTTGGCCCATGCTGCGGGGCTCAACTGTGCTGCAGGCCTCAACGGTGAGCTCCGACGGTGAAAGCGCAGCGCGGCCCACGTCGAGCAGCACATCGCGAGGCACCGTCTGGTTGAAGGAGTACGTGGCCGTGGCCCAGCCGCCGCCGCTCGCGCCCGACATCCACTGCTTCTCCGGTGGGTTGTCCAGCGCTCCCTTGACCGCGAGACCGCGCAGCACCCCAAAGGCACACGTGTAGGCACGATTGCCGCCGCCACTGAGCGCGATGCCCGTTCCTCCCGTGTCTGGTCCACGCTGCGCCGCTGCCGCCGCCGCAGCGGCCTCCGCACGGCGAGTGGCCAGGAAATTGTGCGACGGCTTGGGGTGCGTCGGCAGCTTGGTCCCCCTGCCGCCGTCCTTGGTGGGGGGCGGCGGCATACATTGTATGTGTCAAGGAGCGATCGACGGGCGATGACGGGCACCGGAACGAAACACAAAGAAAAGAATTTTAACTTGCCCAATCGCCGACGGGTGCGGCGTGCGGGACCGCGGCGCAGCCAGTGCCGTGGCGATGCCTCCGGCTGTTTGTTTGCGGCGGGCGGCTTGCTGCTCGCTGCATGGCGAAAGACTCGTCTCGCCACACGCCAAGGGCTTATGCTCTGGCCGAGACGTGAGGCGCATGCGCCCAGGAGGGGAGGGGCATGCGTAACGACACTGCTAGAGATGCCTTTCGGGGCCCAGAGATAAAACTTCTGATGCCATGCGTGACCTAGTAGTGTCCCCAGCTATGGGCGTGTGTCCACGTTGTTGCCAGGTGTGGTGTGGACGCGAGAATAGCTCCGCCGTTCATGGAGGCAACCGATGCGAGTCCGACTGGTGTGTGTCGTCGTGGTTTCGTATCAAGAATACTCCACTGTCACTCACTCACACGCCCGTCTGCCCCCAACCCGTCTCTTCGAACCAACTGGATCAAGAACAAGCAAAAGAACAAACAGGAGGCGGCAAACGGCCTCTTGTCCTCGGCCCCAGTCGCAGTGCGCAGTGGGAGGTGCCCGCGCCGCCTAAGCTCTGCGGACGGGCCCCTCCACCCTTCATGTACGGATCATGTAGAGCGCTCGTCCCGCGTCCCACTTCGCGCTGTCCAAGCCATCGGTTTTTGATTTTTTTCAGCCCGCTCGCTACGACGTACGAGTGTATGATCTAGTGCCTGACAGAGACCCGTCGGCGTCGCGCTGGGAGGGACACTCTCTTGGAGCGCTCTACATCAAGACTGCGAAAGAAGCGCTTCGCGCCGTCGCCATCGGGGCCACCGCCTCCCACACATTCTCGGCCGGGTCGTACCGCTCCACCGAGCTGAGGTAGCCGTCCTCGTTGTTGCGGCCTCCCACAGCGTACAGCTTGCCGTCGAGCACCACCACGCCGTGCTCGACCCGCTCCTCCGCCATCGGCGCCACCGCCTCCCACCCGTTCGTCGCCGGGTCGTACCGCTCGACCGAGCTGAGGTAGCCGTTGTTGTGGCCGCCGACAGCGTACAGCTTGCCGTCGAGCACCACCGCGGCGTGAGCAAGCCGCGCCGTTGCCATCGGTGCCACCTCCTCCCACCCGTTCGTCGCCGCGTCGTACCGCTCGACCGAGCTCAGGCGGCTGTCGTTGCCGGCTCCGCCCACAGCGTACAGTTTGCCGTCGAGCACCGCGACAGCGTGAGCCATCCGCGCCGACGGCAGCGGCGCCACCTCCTCCCACGCATTGGCAGCCGGATCGTACCGCTCGACCGAGCTGAGCCAGCCGTCGTCGTCGTTGTCGCCTCCCACAGCATACAGCTTGCCGTCGAGCACCGCCATGCCGTGATACGCGCGCGCCTCCGCCATCGGCGCCACTTCCTCCCACGACTTCGTAGCCAGGTCGTACCGCTCCACCAGGTTGGAAGTTGCCAAGTCGTCCTCATCATCCTGGCCGCCCGCCGCGTAGAGCTTGCCATCGAGTACCGCCATGTGCGCCCTCAGGCGCCCCGACGGCATCGGCGCCACAGCCTCCTCCTCCCACTCGTTTGTGGACGGGTCGTACCGCTCCAGCGAGTTGAGGAACTCGCCCTCTCCGTCTTGGCCGCCGATCACGGTCAGGCGCGGCCTCTCGCGCTTCTTCAGCGTCTCCTTCCAGCCGCGGCGCCACGCGCGGCACGTCCCCTTGGCGGCGTGCGCCTTGGTCGGCAGCTGGGCGAGGATGTGCGGGGCGAGGTCCGGCGAGAGGAGGACCTCGGAGAGCACCCACTCGGGCTGCTCCACGAGCCGAGCGGCGTGCTCCTCCGCCACGCGCAGCGCGGCGTCGCTCGCGCCCGCCTGCGCCTCGATGATGGCGCACAGCTGCGCTGGCGAGAGGACCGAGACGCGGGCGCCGATGCGGTGGGCGGCCATCTCACAGCGCGGGCTTGTCTCTCCTGCTGCCGGCTTGTCTGCCGGCTTGCTAAAAAAATTCGGCGGCGATTAGGCGAATGTGAGTTGGGAGCGAGGGGGCGGAAGTGTTCAGTGCGGTAGATGGTCAGCTCGAGGCGCGTGAGCCGGACTTGTGAGCCGGACCACCCCCTCTTGTTCCCTGCGTTGTTGAGCCAGGACTCAACATACTCGGGCTGTCGCCGTCCCAAACTGTCACTCCCCTTTCTCCCGGCCGAGGTGGGGCGCGCGCGGGGGCGGCGGGTGTGCGGCGGGTGTGCGGGATGTCTGTGGGCCCGAGAGCGATATGCCATGTCCGCCTTGCGTTTGTTTCATAACATCGAAGGCTAGCTCAAAAAATTTAAACGGGTTTTCGTTGCTGCTGCTGCTGCTGCTGCTGCTGCTGTTACGTCATCGGGAAAAATAAAAAAATCGATGAATTACTTTTTCAGGGTCTTCTCTTCCGCGCCATGAGGACCGCCTCTTCGACCACACTTGCGTAGAGGCGGAAGAATGACCGGAAAGAGTACCCCTCGACCGAGCCGTTCTTTTTACTGCCATATAAGCATAAAAAGAAAAAACACCATGGCGAAAATCGTTTAACAAACAGCGACGACCAGCAGCAACGCGATTTACAGCAGCGTCCTGCCGAGTGTGTGTAGCACCGACGCAGACGCACCCCAGGCACTACACTACGACGGCTAGGCAGACCTCACCAGTCCGATAAGGATCAACTGGAAGGTTGAACCTCGAGCTTAGACAGAACGGGCGCGACAGACTCCAGGGGAGATCGCGCTCTACTCGGGGCACCAAGGAGGAAAACCGAAACCGTTTGGGTGCCCCACAAAAACCCAAACGCTACAACCTAAAAGTCACACCTCCCCCCCACGTCCCCCCCCCCTTGGGGACGTAGCGCACGCCCTTACTCGGAGAGAGTGGGGGGGGAGGGGGGGTGGGGGAATAGGAGGAGCCGTCGAGCTCGGAGTAAGGTCCACAGTAGAGAGACAGGCATTTAAGGCGTAACTTCACCCTCGCTCACCTTGAGTATATCTAGGCGCCCTGGTGCAGTCGGTCTTCGGATCAGCGGCCAGCTTCCCATCTAGGGCAGGGAACCCCCAGCGACGCTAGTGTGGCCTACGGTAGCCTCAGCTTGTACGCGATCCCGGGGCAGGGGGGTGTGGACTCTAGAGCTCCAAGAAAGGATAGGGAGAGGAAGGGAGATTGGTGTGCCGGTTTTTCGCGTTAGCAATTTTTTTTTCAAGCAGAGAAGCCGGGAGGGAGAGAGCGACGCGGCGAGCGCAGGCGGCGAGCGTGCACGTCGCCTGTGCGGCGTCTTGTTCACTCCCCTTTTGAGCTACCTTTGTGCCCCCTTAGGGGCACCCCTCCTGCGCTGCGCGTATGGTCCTATGGTCACCCCTCCCTTCCGCCCTGTTGCGTTTTGGATGCCCCCCCGCTCCGAGAAAGCATGTCTCGCAGCTGCGAGAAAAGACCCAATCGGCGGGGCCACCCGCTACCAGCTATCAACCGAGTCACGTCACACCGCTCCTGCCAGCCTTCTTAGTATAAAACTAATATAAGAAATGCGACAGTGCCAGAAGTGTATGATGTATAGCGTCTCCTCGGACGGAGACCCGTCGCGCTGGGAGGGACACTATCTTGGAGCGCTCTACATCAAGACTGCGAAAGAAGCGCCTCGCGCCGTCGCCATCGGCGCCACCGCCTCCCACCCATTCTCGGCCGGGTCGTACCGCTCCACCGAGCTGAGGTAGCCGTTGTTGAAGCCTTCCGCAGCATACAGCTTGCCGTCGAGCACCGCCACGACGTGAGCAAGCCGCGCCGCCGCCATCGGTGCCACCTCCTCCCACCCGTTCGTAGCCAGGTCATACCGCTCGACTGAGCTGTGGGCGCCGTTGTATCCGCCGTTGTACCCGCCCACAGCGTACAGCTTGCCGTCCAGCACTGCCACGGCGTGACGACTCCGATCCGTCGCCATCGGCGCCACCGCCTCCCATGCGTTCGTCGCCGGGTCGTACCTCTCCACCGAGGCGAGGTAGCCACCGTTGTACCCGCCGATAGCATAGAGTTTGCCGTCGAGAGCCGCCATGGCGTGATGAATCCGCGCCGACGGCAGCGGCGCCACCGCCTCCCACGCGTTCGTCGCCAGATCGTACCGCTCCACGGAGCTGAGGAAGTCGTCGTCGTACCCGCCCACGGCGTACAGCTTGCCGTCGAGCACCGCCATTTTGTGAGCCTTGCGTGGCGTCGCCAGCGGCGCCACCGCCTCCCATGTGTTCGTAGCCAGGTCGTACCGCTCCACCGAGTTGGAAGTTGCTTCGTCAGCCCCAGTCTCGCCGCCCACCGCGTACAGCTTGCCATCGAGCACCGCCTTTCCGACAAACCTTCGTGCCGTTGGCATCGGCGCCACAGCCTCCTCCTCCCACTCATTCGTTGACGGGTCGTACCGCTCCAGCGAGTTGACAGTCCCACCCTCGCTGTCGTGGCCGCCGAACACGAGCATGCGCGGCCTCTCGCGCTTCTTCAGCGTCTCCTTCCAGCCGCGGCGCCACGCGCGGCACGTCCCCTTGACGGCGTGCGCCGAGATCGGCAGCTGGGCGAGGATGTGCGGGGCGAGGTCCGGCGAGAGGAGGACCTCGGAGAGCACCCACTCGGGCTGCTCCACGAGCCGAGCGGCGTGCTCCTCCGCCACGCGCAGCGCGGCGGCGCTCCAGAGGGGCGCCTGCTCGTCGATGAAGGCGACGAGCTGCTCTGGCGAGAGGCCAGACAGGCGGGCACCGATGCGGTGGGAGGCCATCGGGCGGCGCGAAGAAAAGAAACAAATTGATGTGCGCAAGGGCTGTACATATCGGCAGGAGAGCCCCACCTGTCCCCCTGATCGTCCTTCCAAAATCTTGCTCGTGCAGGTGGGGACCCTGTCCTCGTCCCATCCCTCGTTTGGTGTGTCTGTTTTCTTTCTTTCTTTTACTATCGGCAAGCGCAACCTCCTAGCGCGCTTCAAGAGAAGCAAGGCCTCAGCTTGTCCCACTCCGCGTCGACGATCCAGGCCATCATGTCGGCGAGCAGATTTGTCTGCAGCGGCGTGAACTCCATCAGGCCCTTGTTCTGCCCAAGCGTCGCAAAGGTGGGAAAGTTACCCGGCGTGTTGACGCTGTCCACCTCGCCGTTGAGCACGGCCTCGAGGGTCGCCGGCGGCACCTTCTGCAGCCACTGGCGAGGCGCTTGGTTCCAAATGACGGTGTAGTTGCACGTGTACGGCACGACCCCGTGGAAGGTGTTGGCGTGCACCTGGCCGGCGAGGTGGTGCGTGGGTGAGTAGAAGCGACAGCGGTGGACGGGAGAGGGAGGAGGAGAGTGTTGCATGGGGTCGGAGCGCAAACGGGAGATATTGGGGAGTGAGGTAGGGATGTCGGCGAGCGCACCTCCACGTTCTCGAGCCGCGCGACGAGCGGGGCGCCGGACGCCAGCGCCGCCTCGAACTTCTCGCACAGCTCGTGGTAGCGCTCAATCGCAAAGACCCGGTTGGTCTGGTAGTTGAATCCGGGGTACGTGTAGTTCCACGAGCCGTCGGCGGCGATGAGAGGGACGCCGAACAAGCTCGACAGGTCCGGCGAGAGCGCCGCCGCGTCGTACTCGTTCTGCGTCATCTTGCTCGGTGGCGGCCGCTTCTGCTTCGTGTTGTCTTCGTGCTCCTATCGGACGAGTTGGCGTGTGAGGGTCGAGCCCTCCAGCGACGAGGGCGCCGGCGCGGCGAGGTGGGTTGGCGAGGCGAAGTGGCGGTGTGAGGAGCGCGGTTGGCTATCCTCGTTGCTGCACTTGGAGCAGAAGGGGGTGCCGGAGCTCATCAGGACGAGAACCTCCTTGCACTGGCGCCGCAGCAGCGTGAGCGAGGCCGTGTTGTCGAGGTTTCCGCCGTCACCGAGCTTGAGCGTGTTCCACACGCCAACCTGGCGGGCCGCGGATCGGGGCATCAGGTTGAGAAGAAGGGGTGCACGCCGTGTGGGCGGCAAGCACGTTGGTCTCAAAGCGCGCGGTGGGCAAAAGGGCCTCGAGGACAGCGTTCTCGATCCTCCCCTTGGGCGAGATTCGCTTCGAGCTGAGGTATGCAGCTTCCATCATGCTGCCCGCGCCGATGTAAAACTCCAGCGAGTTAGCCTTGCCAAAACCCTGGCTCCATTCGGACGGAGGCACACCTGGCACGTGGCCAATGTCGAGAGTCTCGCTCATGCAAGCCAAGCCGCTGACCTCGGCCGGGGGGCCCGAGTAGCCGGTCGCCACCTCGCTCGGCGACACCACGTACTGCACGGGAGCGCAATTATCGTGCTTCGCGCGCGCCTCCTCGGGTGACGGGCCGTCTATCGTGGCGGCTGCCACGTCGGCGGCGTTGATGTTCCTGACAAAGTCCTTGGCGAGGCTCATCCCAATGCACCCAGGCAGGGTGCACGCGGGAATTGGGCCCAACTGCGCCACCGATGGGCCGTACATTGTGATGCCAATCAGCGGGGTCGAGGCGCAGTACTTGGCCGGAAAGAGGTAGTCGTCCCGGCGGCCGCCTTTGGCGTCCACCTCGGCAGCCGAAGCGGCAAACAGCTTTCCCTGCGGCACGCCAAAGGGCGCGAGGTAGACCCGCCAGACGTTGCGGATCCACGAGATCGCGCCGAAGGGTTGTAGCGCGAGGGAGGATGCGATGCACGACAAGGGAAAGGAGAGCAGGATCGAGCAGTACGTCATGGGCTTGGTGGACACCGGTTGGCCCATGCTGCGGGGCTCAACTGTGCTGCAGGCCTCAACGGTGAGCTCCGACGGTGAAAGCGCAGCGCGGCCCACGTCGAGCAGCACATCGCGAGGCACCGTCTGGTTGAAGGAGTACGTGGCCGTGGCCCAGCCGCCGCCGCTCGCGCCCGACATCCACTGCTTTCCCGGTGGGTTGTCCAGCGCTCCCTTGACCGCGAGACCGCGCAGCACCCCAAAGGAGCACGTGTAGGCACGGTTGCCGCCACCGCTGAGTGCGATGCCCGTTCCTCCCGTGTCTGGTCCACGCTGCGCCGCTGCCGCCGCCGCAGCGGCCTCCGCACGGCGAGTGGCCAGGAAATTGTGCGACGGCTTGGGGTGCGTCGGCAGCTTGGTCCCCCTGCCGCCGTCCGTCCTCCTATCCCTCCACCAAGTTATCCCTCCTCCCTTTGCGACGGCTTGGGGTGGCGGCGGCATACACGTATGTGTCAAGGAGCGATCGACCGCCATCAGGACATGGGTGTCACGCGGGACAAGGGTGTCGCCATCAGGACTTGCCTAAGAGGGCGGACATTCTCGCGGCCATGTGAGTGCCTCTTAGGCAAGTCGGAGGGGCCCGGCGCGCTCGCAGCCTTGGCTCCTTGGCCTTGCGCGGCGTCGCCGGAGGCATGGCAAATTGATGGATGCCGCCGAGCCGATCTGTCTGAGCACTGAGGTCATTGCTTAAGGGTTTCGGCGTATAGCTGTATAAGCAGCGCGGTGCGGCGGTGGATACCTGGATTTTCTTTTTTTGTGTATCATATCTGTGTTAGTGCCAGTGCGCGCCACGGCCCGAGTCCCGTGCGGTGTCGGCGTTTTTTTGAGAGCCGGACTCGGAGGTGTCTCTCGGGAGCTGTCGGGAGACCTTTTTTTTAGGTCGTGGACGCGAGATATGGAGCTAGAGCATCTAGCAACAAGGGCGCATCGCCGTGGGCGGCTATTGCGTATTTTATGGCTATTGAGGACATGACTCATGAGGAGCCACACGCCCGACCGCTGCGGCATAAACGCGCCGCGCTTGCGGCGCGGAAAGGCGCCACACGAGCCTCTCGCCGACGCGCACCGCGGCGCAAGACGGCCGCGGCGCCCCGCGGTGCCCAGCGGGGACGGGCGTGCCTCGCTCAGTACGAACGCCCCCACAGCGTCCAGCAGACGGCGGGCTTGCCCGAGATGAAGCACGGCGTGCCGTCGGGCAGCGGCGGCGCCTCGTACGGGATGCAGAGCGTCTTGACGGCGAGCGAGATGGCAGCGCGGTCGTCCTCCGCCTCCTCGCCCGCCGCCGCGAGCGCCTCCTCCTTGGAGCGCTTCTTGACGAGCTCCTCAAACTCCTATTCCGCAGCCGGGCAAGCCATCATCTCGCCAGCCCCGGGGCCGAGGCGGGGCGCCGACCCCGGCGGCCTTCTCGTTGCAGTAGGGGGTGAGGACGAGGTTGCCGGCGCCAATCTTCGCCATGAAATCCTCCCACGTCAGCGCCTGCGCCACGTAGCTGTCGCGCGTCTGCCGCGCGCGCGCAAGCATCTCGTGCTGCCTACGAGCGCCGCACGCTCGGCGGCGTGAGGCGTCCACATTTGCACACAAGCCGCCCCGGGGGAGGCGTGCGAGCGGCGCGCATTTGCACGAGCAGCAGCGCCGCCTTCTGCGGCAGGATGGACAGCGGCACGTCCTCCTTGTCGTTTGTGTCGCGCCGCACTACCCGGATCTGCTGCTTGGCCATGTCCTTCGGGCCGAGCTCGAGCCGCAGCGGGACGCCCTTGAGCTCCTGCGGCGG
>NW_005198768.1:63850-65524 GCF_000372725.1 Emiliania huxleyi CCMP1516
CGGGCGGCGGGTGGCGGGCGCGCCCAATAAGAGTACTTCCAGCCTGGGTTGTAGTTTGAGCGGTCGTCGACGTGCACGCGCACGCCCGCCTCCCGCAGCGCCGCCGCGATCTCGCCGCACGTCTTCAGCTGCGCGCCCTCGTCCACGTCCTTCATCGTGATAGGCACTATCACGGCCTGCAGCGGCGCGACGCGCGGAGGGAGGACGAGGCCCTTGTCGTCGCCGTGCACCTGCGCTCGGGTCAACCTCGGGTCCTCGCGGGTCCTCTCAGCGCGGCACGCCTCCCCCCCCCTTCTCCGCCGCGCGCCATCACCATCACGCCGAGCGTCCGAGTCGTCAGGCCCCACGAGTTTTGCCACGGGATCGCCTTCTTGCCGTCGGCGCCCTCAAACTCGATCCGGAACATCTTGCCGAAGTTTTGGCCGAGCCCGTGCGAGGTTGCGCCTTGGATGGCGCGGCCGGCGGCCGGGATGAAGGCCTCGACGGTGGTGGTGTAGTCGCCGCCGGCAAACTTCTCCTTCTCGGTCTTCCTGCCCTTGATGACGGGGACGGCGAGCAGCTCCTCGTAGACGGCCGCGTAGAACTCGAGGATCTGCAGCACTTCGACGTCCGCCTCCTCCTTGGTGGCGTGGGCCGTGTGCCCCTCCTGAGAGAAGCGGCCGGCGCGGAGGCGTGAGCGGGGGCGTGCTCCTTCTGGCAACGTCCGAGACTCGCAGCCTCCTCACGAGGGTTCATCACGAGGGTTGCGGTGACCGTGGCTGGAGCGGATGCCAATGGACCCGCCCGTCGAATGCAGCCGAAAGCGTGCCGCCGAGGGTGCGGGGAGATGTGGGGAGATGTGGGGAGATGTGGGGAGATGTGGGGAGATGTGGGGAGATATGCAGCCGAAAGCGTGCCGCCGAGGGTGCGAGGCTGAACTGCGGGGCCCCGCGTGTGTGAGTGTGTGTTCGCGCCCCGGGCGCCTCGCCTGCCAGAGGAACTCGCGCGTGCGCAGAAAGGGCGTCGGGTGCTTGAACTCCCAGCGGACGACGTTGCACCACTGGTTGAGCTTGATCGGAAGGTCGCGGTGGGAGTGGATCCAGCTGCGGAAGGCGGGGTACATGATGGTCTCCGAAGTCGGCCTGAGATAGGGGGAGATAGGGGGAGATATGGGGAGATGTGGGGAGATATGATGGTCTCCGAAGTCGGCCTAGTCGAGAAGGGGCGCGGCTCCTCCGCCCTCTCCCCCCCTCCCCCCGGGGCCCTGCACCCACCCCTCTCCCCGAGGCGACACCGGATCGCAATCGGCTCGTTCATATCTCCCCATATCTCCCCACATCTCCCCACATCTCCCCGCACCGGATCGCAATCGGCTCGTTCAGGTCGCCGTCCCCCGACTTTGTCACCCACGCAACCTCGGGCGCAAAGTCCTCGATGTGGTCCTTCTCGGCCTGAGGGCGGGAGATGTGGGGAGATGTGGGGAGATGTGGGGAGATGTGGGGAGAGGTGGGGAGATGTGGGGAGATGTGGGGAGAGTGTGGGGAGATGTGGGGAGATGTGGGGAGATGTGGGGAGATGTGGGGAGATGTGGGGAGATGTGGGGAGAGTGTGGGGAGATGTGGGGAGATGTGGGGAGATGTGGGGAGATGTGGGGAGATGTGGGGAGATGTGGGGAGAGTATGGGGAGATGTGGGG
>NW_005198767.1:0-1754 GCF_000372725.1 Emiliania huxleyi CCMP1516
GCGGCGGGGAGCGAGCGCAGGTCCCGCAGCCGAATGTGCTTGAGCGCAACGTCGCGGCCGGTCCGTGTGTCCGTCGCCCGAAACACTTGGCCGAAAGAGCCCTCGCCGATCCGGTGCAGCTTGGCGTAGCGCTTCCCATCCTCGACCGCGAGCATGACGGTCGGCCGTTTCCGACGACGGGCGGCTGTGCACAGTTTCTCGTGGCCGCGTACTCGAGTAAGTACTTGAGCACTTCAGCACTGGATAGGGACTAGGGTCGATTCCTGTCGGAAATCGTAAACAGTAAAGGACTAAGTATGACGTCGCTACAATGTGCGCGCTCCACCTTCCATGACAATGTGCGCGCGGGACAGACACGGAGACAGGAGGAAGGAAGGGAGGGAGGGCGGGTGAGGTGGAACACGTTCACACTGGGACGCCTTATCTCTTACAATTCCGCATGGTACGGGACCCCTCGATCGTCTCGCCCTCCCTCGCTGGTGTGCTCATCGGGGGGGGTCATAACAAACACGGTACAGGATCGAGGTGTGCACGCTGCTGAGCCTGAGGGACCCAGAGAGGGTAGATCGAGCGGTGTCGTCCCCCCTCTCCATCATCTCGCAGGGAGACGTCGATGGCGATGGCGGTGTGACCGATCGAGCTACAAGAGGAACTTGTTCAGCAGGATCCGGGTACTTGGAGCACTTGGAGTGCAGCCATTAGCCTCACATGGGTAAGTACTTTTACTCGAGTAGCTGACTGGGAGAAAAGGGAGAGGTGTGTTCTCTCTCTAGGCGACTAGGCCCCTAAAGGCCCTACGCGCGGCGTGAAAGCTCGGAAGCGAGCTTTGCACGGCGATCGAGGATGGCGCGGTTCACCCCATTCACCGAACGAAGCGATGGAGATGCGTTCCGCGTGGTGTGACACAAACGAGTGGCGGGAGTGGGGAGGGTAGGCGGTGCGGTCAACGCCCGGGCGCTCAGTTGATCAAGACCTCGCGACACCTCTCGAGCGTCGAGGCTGCCAGTCGAGTCCCCGTGCCTGTGTGCGCGGTGCGCGGCGGCGCGCCCTGCGTCCCCCGCGAGCCGCGTGCCCCGTGCCGCGCGGAGTTTGGGTCGACAGACGACAACGTGCGCACGGCGCCCGGTGGACCGACGACCGGACCGTCCCGAATGATTTTACCGCGAACACGCATCGCTCGGATCCTCACGACCGAGCAACGTGCCAACGAGCAACGTCCAACGTGCAACGAGACGAGAACACCTGTGGCCCGCTCAGGTGGCCCGTGGCTGGCCCCCTCGTGGACAGCCGGACAAAACGGGTGAAAGCACAGTGGCACTGAACCGATTGAACGATTCACTGTTTAGAGAGAGAGAGAGATTGTTTTGTGTTTGTTGAGCACTTGAGCACTGGATAGGGTCGATTCCGCATGGTACGGGACCCCTCGATCGTCTCGCCCACCCTCACTGGTGTGTTCACTGGTGTGTTTGTTGCTGAATCAATGGGCGCCCTCAGCTCGGTGGAGCGGTACGACCCGGCGTTGGATGCGTGGGAGGCGGTGGCGCCGATGGCAGAGGCGCGGTCTGCTCACGCTGTGGCTGTGCTCGACGGCAAGCTGTATGCTGTGGGCGGCCTCAACCATGGCGCCTCAGCTCGCTTGATCGACCTATTTTTTTCGGGGATTTTTTTCTCCCACTCTCGCCCATGTTCGCGGGTCACTGCTGGCGATCTGCGACGCTCGCCTGGATTAACGACCTCGTGATCGGCGAGAAGCT
>NW_005198766.1:0-1754 GCF_000372725.1 Emiliania huxleyi CCMP1516
TCGCCCCAGGGGGGGCGGGCGTAAGGCGCGCACCCAGAGAGTTGTTCTGCTCGTGGAGGGGCGCAGCCAGCCAGGTCTTAGCAGCGGACGATGTCCACGGGATGCCGCGGTTTTCTTTTCGAACGTTTTCAGGGAGGAGGTTCTCTCGAGGTTCTCGAGGTGGATATCCTTTGGCCGCGTTGGGTAGCGAGGATTGGTGTAACCCGGAGGAGGTGGTTTTAGTTATGTGTAGCCAACTCAGGGTGTGTGGCAGCCAGCTGGCTGTGTGTCTTGTGAGCCTGTTTGTGTCTGTGTGTCGCTCATGCGTGTCGTCATCATCTGTCTGCACTTGGCGCCGAGCGCCCGCGGCTCAGACCTTGTGCAAGCCGACCCTCGGTGCAAGCACCGGTCCGGACCGATGGCGCTCGGTGTGGAGCAAGCAAGACCCCCCCCCCCCCCATCGGCGCGCGCTCGCCATTCCAACGGGCGCCAGGAGCACCAAGAGGACTCCTCATGGCTGTGCTCAAGTGGGCTTCGACCGGCCTCGGCTGGGGGGGCGGGTTGTCCCGGCTGCGGACGCCTTCTGCAGCCCCCTGGGCCCGTGACAGCACCCCAAAACTGCCCCTCGGCGGCATACGGCACTGCCAGCCAGCCTCTTCCTCCTCCTAAGGGCTGTACTATAGGCCATATTGCGCCGCCTCCTACTGGCAGCCGGGCGGGCGCGCGCCGCGGGCGCCTCGGCGCGCGCACGGCTCGCAAAGTTCGAACGAGTACTGCCGCCCGGCCGCCTCAAGGCTGCCGGGCGGCAGTACTCGCCTCGCAAGGCGCGCACCGGCTGCTCTGGCTGCTGCGCCGGCGGCCGCTGCGCTGGCCGCTGCTGCGCTGGCTGGCGAGCGGTACGCGGCCGCCGGCGGCCGCTGCACCCGCGCCTTCCCTCGCGGGCGCCGTCGCGCCGCGCGCGCCCAACTCTGCTGGCACACGGCACGCGTCGTCACACAGCCGCGGAGAACAGGCGGTGCTGTGCGCGAAGCGCGCGCGATCTCGTACTTTTAAGGCTGGATCCGGCCATTCCAAGGGTATACCTTTGAGAATCCCCAGCGTCCCACCCTCCTAGTCACACTCTCAATATCTCGACTCTCCAACACGAAGTGCTGCGATCGGGAGCGGCCCATTTCTTTTTTCCTTTCTTTTTTTGGGTCCTGTGGGCACCCTACAGCTTGTCCGCGTCGCCCGCCGCCGCCCGCCTTGCTGCGGGCACGGTGTGCAGCGCCTCCGCCGGCGACGCCTCCCGCAACGCCGCGCCGCGGCCCTCGCCCAGCCGCTGGAATGGCCCGCCACCACCGTTCGCCTTGTCCGCCGCTCGGGCCGCCGCCGTCAGCACGCGCCTCCGCCGACGAACGCGAGCGGATTCGGCATGGTGCGGCCGGCCCTCCCTGCGCCAAAGCCACGCTCCGGTGGGTGTCGGTCGCGGGCCTGACGCAATGAGACACGCTCCGCTCCAAAGCTTCTCGTGCGGAAAAGAATTATGCAAAAAAAAGGCAATTTTTCGGTGCTGGTAGCCCCCCCCAAACAGGCGCGCGCAGCGCGCCCAAGGGCGCCGCAGGCGCCCCAAGCGGCGCGGAGCGCCGCCGCAGGCGGCGGACAGCAGGTGCGCGAAATTAAACGCCATTGTCGGTTCCGCGGTTTTGCCACTAACATCGAAATCCGGTACAAATCGACTTTAAAGGTCTTAGCCGAAACAGCTGACAGACAGACAGAGAGTACACAAGTTCAAA
>NW_005198765.1:0-1753 GCF_000372725.1 Emiliania huxleyi CCMP1516
GGCTAAAACGTGGGAGCTGGAGGTTTTGATGATAGAAGTGCCCTGTCTAACGAGTTTGAGGAAGGCAAGTTGTAGCTGGGGGTAGTTAAGGAGATATGTTTAGATACACGGGGAGGTATTGGTGAGATGTGGGGGGGTGTGGGAGTGTATGGGGGAAGTACGGGGAGGTATGGGGAGATATTATGAGGTACGTGGAGGTATGGGGAGGTATGTGGAGATATGGGGAGGTATGGGGAGGTTCGGGGAGGTATGGGGAGGTATGGGGAGGTATGGGGAGGTATGGGGAGGTATGGGGAGGTATGGGGAGGTATGGGGAGGTATGGGGAGGTATGGGGAGGTATGGGGAGGTACGGGGAGGTATGGGGAGGTATGGGGAGATGTGGGGAGGTGTGGGGAGATGTGGGGAGGTATGGGGAGGTATGGGGAGGTATGGGGAGGTACGGGGAGGTATGGGCAGGTACGGGGAGGTACGGGGAGGTACGTGGAGATGTGGGGAGTGACGCAGCGCGAGCCGTGCCTCTCCGCCGCGGACACAAGCGTCGAGCAGCGAGATCAGCCTACGCGCTGAATACGCCGACATGAGGGCGTGAATACGTATTATGCAGCGTACTCAGAGCAACGCGTGAATACAGTGGGATGCAGCGGAAGACAGTGGAATACAAGTGTCTCTCGAATGCTGGTTGGGAGACGTGTTCCGCTTCTAGCGAGACCAGCATGGTTGGCGACGGGCCGTGGTCCTCGCGCCGCATCTGCTGCAGCAGCTCGCAGGCGCGCCGCGGCGCCTGGCCCGACAGAGGTGAAGTGAGGGTGAGGTAAACGTCTCCACACACACGAGGTGGTGGGGCAAGGGCCAGGCTAGTCCCTTGCGACTCCACACCGGACACACGCGGGCAGGAGCTGGCACGGCATTCACAGTGCAAGGGCAGGAGCCCCGCGGCACGGGGGCCCCAAAGAAGAGGGAGGGGTGAGTGAGTCCGCTCAGGCCGGCACCGCCCGGCCGAGCTAGGCTGTCCCTCGGCTGCATCTCGGCTGTCCCTCGGCTGCATCTCGGCTGTCCCTCGGCTGCATCTCGGCTGTCCCTCGGCTGTTTCTCGGCTGTCCCTCGGCTGCCCCTCGGCTGTCCCTCGGCTGTCTCTCGGCTGTCTCTCGGCTGTCTCTCGGCTGTCTCTCGGCTGTCCCTCGGCTGCATCTCGGCTGTCCCTTGGCTGTCTCTCGGCTGTCTCTCGGCTGTCCCTCGGCTGTCTCTCGGCTGCCTCTCGGCTGTCTCTCGGCTGCCTCTCGGCTGTCTCTCGGCTGCCCCTCGGCTGTCTCTCGGCTGTCCCTCGGCTGTCCCTCGGCTGTCCCTCGGCTGTACCTCGGCTGTACCTCGGCTGTACCTCGGCTGTACCTCGGCTGTACCTCGGCCGTACCTCGGCTGTGCAGCTATACCTCGGCTGTCCCTCGGCTGTCCCTCGGCTGTCCCTCGGCTGTCTCTCTGTCCCTCGGCTGTCTCTCTGTCTCTCGGCTGTCCCTCGGCTGTCCCTCGGCTGTACCTCGGCTGTGCAGCTATACCTCGGCTGTGCCTCGGCTGCATCTCGGCTGCCTCTCGGCTGCATCTCGGCTGCATCTCGGCTGTGGGTAGAGGCTGTCCCTCGCCTGCCCCTTGACGCAGGCGTCGACAAGCGCGGTGTAGGTGATCGCGTCGGGCGGGTTGTTGTAGTGGTACATCAGCCGGAGGACCTGCAGACAAAGGAGCGGGAGATATGGGGAGATA
>NW_005198764.1:0-1753 GCF_000372725.1 Emiliania huxleyi CCMP1516
CCGCCGCTGTCGCCACCACCGTCGACGCCGCCTTCGTCGGCGCCGCCCGCACTGCCGCCACCGTCAGCGCCGCCGCCGTCAGCGCCGCCGCCGTCAGCACCGCCACCGTCATCGCCGCCTCCGTCGACGCCGCCACCGTCATCGCCCCCTCCCTCGCCGCCGCCCTCGCCTCCGCCCTCCCCACCACCGCCGCTGCAGCCGCCCTCGCCGCCGCCGCCCGCGCCCCCGCCCTCGCCGCCGCCGCCCTCGCCGCCTCCGCCCGCGCCTCCGCCCGCGCCGCCGCCCTCGCCTCCGCCCTCGCCGCTGCCCTCGCCTCCGCCCTCGCTTCCGCCCTCGCCTCCGCCCTCGCCGCCGCCACCGTCCGGCATGCCGCCGCTCTCGCCCTCGCCTCCCGCCACCCCGCCGCTGTCGCCACCACCGTCGACGCCGCCTTCCTCGCCGCCGCCCGCACTGCCACCACCGTCAGCACCGCCGCCGTCAGCACCGCCGCCGTCAACGCCGCCTCCATCGACGCCGCCACCGACATCGCCGCCCCCGTCGTCAGTACCGCCGCCGTCAACGCCGCCTCCGTCATCGCCGCCTCCGTCGACGCCGCCAGCACCGCCGCCACCTGCGCCCCCTCCCTCCCCACCGTCGCCGCTGCAGCCGCCCTCGCCGCCTCCGCCCGCGCCTCCGCCCTCGCCTCCGCCCTCGCCTCCGCCCTCGCCTCCGCCCTCGCCGCCGCCCTCGCCGCCGCCCTCGCCGCCGCCCCCGCCGCCGCCACCTTCCGGCATGCCGCCGCTCTTGCCCTCGCCACCCGTCACCCCGCCGCTGTCGCCACCACCGTCGACGCCGCCATCCTGGCCGCCGCCCGCAATGCCGCCACCGTCAGCGCCGCCGCCGTCAGTACCGCCGCCGTCAACGCCGCCTCCATCGACGCCGCCACCGTCGACGCCGCCACCGTCATCGCCGCCTCCGTCGACGCTGCCAGCACCGCCGCCGCCCGCGCCCCCTCCCTCGCCGCCGCCCTCGCCTCCGCCCTCGCCTCCGCCCTCCCCACCACCGCCGCTGCAGCCGCCCTCGCCGCCGCCGCCGCCCGCGCCCCCGCCCTCGCCGCCTCCTCCCTCGCCTCCGCCCTCGCCGCCGCCGCTGTCACCACCACCGTCGACGCCGCCTTCCTCGCCGCCGCCCGCACTGCCGCCACCGTCAGCGCCGCCGCCGTCAGCACCGCCGTCGGCGCCGCCTCCATCGACGCCGCCACCGTCATCGCCGCCCCCGTTGACGCCGCCTCCGTCATCGCCGCCTCCGTCGACGCCGCCAGCACCGCCGCCGACCGCGCCCCCGCCCTCGCCGCCTCCGCCCTCGCCCCCTCCCTCCCGACCGCCGCCGCTGCAGCCGCCCTCGCCGCCTCCGCCCTCGCCGCCGCCCTCGCCGCCGCCGCCCTCGCCGCCGCCCTCGCCGCCGCCGCCTTCCGGCATGCCGCCGCTCTCGCCCTCGCCTCCCGTCACCCCGCCGCTGTCACCACCACCGTCGACGCCGCCTTCCTCGCCGCCGCCCGCACTGCCGCCACCGTCCGCACCACCACCGTCAGCACCGCCTCCGTCGACGCCGCCACCGTCATCGCCGCCTCCGTCATCGCCGCCACCGCCGCCAGCACCGCCCCCGCCCGCGCCCCCGCCCTCCCCGACGCCGCCACTGCAGCCGCCCTCGACGCCTCCGCCCTCGCCTCCGCCGGCGCCGCCGCCCTCGCCTCCGCCCTCGCCTCCGCCCTCGC
>NW_005198763.1:0-1753 GCF_000372725.1 Emiliania huxleyi CCMP1516
CTTCTGGCTGACACGCGCGCCCGGTCGAGCCTTCGGCGGGCGCGCTGCGGTCGCACGCCTACCCAAGTCATATGCCACGGCGTGCGATCTAGATTCAGCACACGCGCCTCTGCTCGCAACCACTCATCCAATGAACTGCTGTCGTCACCCATGAGTGCGAGATAGGGCTGGCGGCTGGCCGCTAGCCTGTGAGGAGGGCGTCCATAGACACCTCACAAGACCCCACACACGGTCTCGTCCGTGCCTTGCGGCCGGCGACGAGATTGCTACACGCAGCCGAGAGAGGCCCTTTCACGCCGCCAGTAGCGGTCCTCGCTCCTCACCCCACCAAATGCCGCCTCCAGAGCGCCAGCCGCCTCTTATGACAGTACACACGGCCGGCGCCCTCTCGCAGCAAAAGGGTCGAGCGAGCGGGCAGAGCGGTGTCTGCGCACCCGCGTGCCGATGGGCGGCGCACGCAGCCGAGAGAGGCCCTTTCACGCCGCCAGTAGCGGTCCTCGCTCCTCACCCCACCAAATGCCGCCTCCAGAGCGCCAGCCGCCTCTTACGACTGTACACACGGCCGGCGCCCTCTCGCGGCAAAAGGGTCGAGCGAGCGGGGCAGAGTCGCGGTGTCTGCGCACCCGCGTGCCGATGGGCGGCGCACGCAGCCGAGAGAGGCCCTTTCACGCCGCCAGTAGCGGTCCTAGCTCCTCACCCCACCAAATGTCGCCTCCAGAGCGCCAGCCGCCTCTTACGACTGTACACACGGCCGGCGCCCTCTCGCGGCAAAAGGGTCGAGCGAGCGGGGCACAGAGTCGCGGTGTCTGCGCACCCGCGTGCCGATGGGCGGCGCACGCAGCCGAGAGAGGCCCTTTCACGCCGCCAGTAGCGGTCCTAGCTCCTCACCCCACCAAATGCCGCCTCCAGAGCGCCAGCCGCCTCTTACGACTGTACACACGGCCGGCGCCCTCTCGCGGCAAAAGGGTCGAGCGAGCGGGCAGAGTCGCGGTGTCTGCGCACCCGCGTGCCGATTGGCGGCACACGCAGCCGAGAGAGGCCCTTTCACGCCGCCAGTAGCGTTCCTCACTCCCAACCACACCAAATGCCGCCTCTAGAGCGCCGGCCGCCTCTTACGACTGTACACACACCGTCACACAGCCGGCACCCTCTCGCGGCAAAAGGGTCGAGCGAGCGGGCAGAGTCGCGGTGAGTGTCTGCGCACCCGCGTGCCGATGGGCGGCACACGCAGCCGAGAGAGGCCCTTTCACGCCGCCAGTAGCGGTCCTCGCTCCTCACCCCACCAAATGCCGCCTCCAGAGCGCCAGCCGCCTCTTATGACAGTACACACGGCCGGCGCCCTCTTGCGGCAAAAGGGTCGAGCGAGCGGGGCAGAGTCGCGGTGTCTGCGCACCCGCGTGCCGATGGGCGGCGCACGCAGCCGAGAGAGGCCCTTTCACGCCGCCAGTAGCGGTCCTCTCACTCCTCACCCCACCAAATGCCGCCTCCAGAGCACCAGCCGCCTCTTACGACTGTACACACGGCCGGCGCCCTGTGGCGTCGGGCTCGCCGGAGCGCGGCCTGCGGACACGTGGCACGACAAACGCAGATACCGACAGCAAAGCGAGCCAGCCCGTACTGGTCGGGGCCCATGGCAGTTGACTCTCAGCCCGAAAGCGCCAAACTCGGGTGTACAAGTTTGCAGGGCGGACACTCGTACTCGTAGCTCGCGGTTTTAGACAGAATATTTCTTAAACTTGAAAATATGCTGTTA
>NW_005198762.1:0-1753 GCF_000372725.1 Emiliania huxleyi CCMP1516
GGCGCGGTGCGGCGGCGTCACAAATCCGACGTCAGTTCACCGGGACGCGATCGGGCGATCTGAAGTCCAACTAGGCGTATGGATTGTCCGCCCAGGGCTATCACCTGGACCCCTCAATGGACGCCTGCGGTGCCGCCCCCACGAGGTGTTGTTCACACCTGTCCAACCATTCGTGCAGCAGGAACGCGCTGTGTGTGGCTGGCAGCAAACTCAAATGACGACGGGTTGCAGCCTCGTAGCTCAACGGCAACATTGTGCATGAGGAAGGCTGATAGAAGTATCACCAGCCACACAACCAACAGCTTCTGGAGAGTATGCGGAGCGCAAGCAGCCGGTGATCAAAGGCGTGTTGCTGTCGGTGGCAGATTGCCAGAGGGACGCCGGCGCCTCGGTGCGTGGCTTCGTCACAATTTTCCACCGCTCAACTTGGAGGCAGTGTGTCTAGTAGCGTGCTACACCTATGACGGCGGACCTCACTGGGGCGCCGACGTGCGACGACCGTCTGGGATCGAAAGACGAAACCGCGTCCCAGGAGCTCGTGCAGAGCGCGCTCCGGAGCTCGGTGGCGGGAAATTTGAAGGGAACGTGGTGGCTTCCCACCGCCTCTGTATGTGCCCAATAAAGTGCTAACACGACCCTCGGGCAGCAGGGGGTATGTGGCGAGCGCACGGAGGCACAGTTAGGCCGCCGTGATATCGCCCTTCCGGGCACCCCGTTTCGGTAGCCGTTTAGGGGTTAACGAAGAACGGTGAAGGCTGCACTAACACCAAACCGTGAGAGAGCCAAGCGCGCTCGCGTCCCGAGCGAGAACGAGAGCGCCGCAACGTCCTCAAGCGCGCCACCGAGAGGCGGTCTGAGTGACGTCAAACACGCGTGCAATCTGTGCTCCCCTCCCTCCCTACTCCGTCTCGCGCGTGACCGCGAAGCGCAGCACGCACGCGCTGAAGTCGCGCGCCGCGATGCCGTTCGTGTTTCCTGCCGAGTCGAGGTGGTACCGCTCGTGGATCTCGTAGAGCGAGAGAACGAGGAGCGCCGCCCGCGCGGGCCGCCGCGGGGAAGAGCGAGTGGCTTGCCGGCGACCACGGCGCCGCCGCCCGCCGGATCAGCGCCGCCGCCTCGCCCTCGCCGCCCGCGGCGCGCTGCAGCGGCGTCGGCTCGCCCTCGTGCAGGCTTGAGCCGCTGTGCAGCAGGGAGAGAGCGCGGGCGGCGGTGAGGGTCTCAAGGTGCGCGAGCGGCGTCCAGCCGCGGCTGGCGACCAGCCAGGCGGCGAGGTCGGCGTGGCCGTCGCGGTTCGCAACCTCCTCGGGCGTGCCGAAGGGCGTTGCGGCGCGGGAGACGCCGTAGGAGGAGAGGAGCTTGGCGACCTCGAGGTGGCCCTGCTGGCATGCAATGGACAGCGGCGTGGAGCCGTTGTTGTTGGCTTGGCCGACCGCCGCGCCGGCCTCGAGGAGCAGCCGGGCGCACTCGACGTGGCCGTTCTGGCACGCGATGTACAGCGGCGTGGCGCCACCCTCCTTGGCTTGGTCGACCGCTGCGCTGGCCTCGAGGAGCAGCCGGGCGACGTCGAGGTGGCCCTTCTGGCACGCGGTGAACAGCGGCGTGACGCCGTTGTTGCGGGCTTGGCTGACCGCCGCGCCAGCCTCGAGAAGCAGCCGGGCGATCTCGACTTGGCCCTGCTGGCACGCGACGATCAGCGGCGTGAAGCCGCCGTCCGCAGCTTGGCTGACCGCCGCGCTGGCCTCGAGGAGCAGCT
>NW_005198761.1:0-1752 GCF_000372725.1 Emiliania huxleyi CCMP1516
TAAAAAGTTTTTCAAAAGAAAATCAACAAATCGCAAGCGAGAGGACGGAGCTACCCTTACACCCCTAGCGATGATAGATCTATTTTTGAAGAAGGTGGGGGTTCCCGACCCCCCCCAGCAGCAGCAGAGCGCACGGACCCAGCTCTCCCGCCTTTTGGCCGCCGCCCCCCCTCCACCCTGGGTTCGTGTTTGAGCGTACGCTCGAGGCGGTTGTGTTCACCGCGCCTTCGTGCTTCGAGCCCGGTTGGCAGTGTAGGAGGGCCCCCCGGTGAGACCACTGATTTTGGTGCCGCCCATAAATTCTCGCCACTGGAACACATGCTACTTACAGCTGCTGTCTGTACAGACTACAGAGATGCCAGCACCCCCCACAGGCAGAGCGCTGCTGCTGGGGGGGGGGGGGGGTCGGCCATGGCTTTAGATGTGCAGGGGGGGGGTACCGAGCAGTGTGCGGCCGCTCTTGAGGGTTAGGTTTCCGGAGCCTCGGGTGCTTTTACGCTTTTGATCGGGTCAGGGGAGAGTGCGACTTTTACCACTTTGGTCGTCTCGGTAGCTTTTAGCATTTCTCAAAAATTTCCGCACATACATAGCTCACGGCCCGCCCGGCGCGCAGCGCCGAAGATTTTTTTCTATTAGTTCCCGCACATAGAAAAATGTGCCGCTCGCCTCGAAAGCACCCGCCGGTGTGTGTCCAAACATGTATAGCGCTACATGCACAAGTTGAGAGAGAGAGGCGCACAAGTTTGTAACACATAAGGACGCATCCTCCCACAACACTTTCGCGCAACGGTGATGCTGCGGTGATGACGCCGTCGCGTTACCGACCGCTCGTGCTTGCGTATGATAGCAACCCCTCGTCCGACGGCAGCGTCTCGCGTCCGCCACTCCGCCCGCGCCCGTCACGCCGCTCGTTTCGTTGTCCGCCTACACCGCTCCGGCCGCAGCCTCGGCAAGTGCCTTCACACGCGCTGGGTCAGGTGCAGCAGCAGCCAGTGCGCAGCAGAAGCAGCCAGTTGCAGCAGCAGCAGCCAGTGCAGCAGCGAGTGATCACGCTTGCACAAGCGGTGGGCGGTCGTCATGTGCTGCGATGAGTCACTTTGGCTAAATCCCATCAGAAGGCCCCGCGTCAACCCGGCTCCACGAAAGCACAGTGTGGCGCGGTGCAATCAGTGGAGGCAAAATCGGCTCAAAAACAACGCCAATGCTGCCCAGATTGCGCAGATAGCACTGGCTCGTTATAGCGAGGCGACCGAGCGCGAGAGGCTGGTGCAGAGCGTGCAATGCAGGAGATCCACTCTCGCGCTACAATGCTAGCGCGGGAGGCGAGTTCGCGGGAAGAGGAGCTGGTGGCGATGAAGGTGGTGGAGCTCAAGGAGGAGCTGGGCAAGCGTGCCGAGGCCCACTCGGGCAACAAGGCGTGGCTGCGCCGCCGGCTGCACGCCGCTATAGTGAGCGAGTATTTGGAGAGCGCGCCGCGGGCGCCGACGGAGAGAGAGGAGAGTAGAATGTCCAAAATTTTCGCGCGCCTGCGGCGCGCGACTATCGCGACGAATTCGCTTTCTCATTCACATTATAGGGACAGTTTCTTTGTCGTAGCACGTATGGATTGCTCTCCAGCAACCCTAACATCGCCTCACACGTAATGCGGCGTGGCTGTCGGACGGTGAGAGTGTCGTATCTCGTACGGCTCTGATGTACACTACACGGTCAACGCCTGAATGCGATGCGGGAGAGCGCCGTGCGACCAGAGTG
>NW_005198760.1:0-1752 GCF_000372725.1 Emiliania huxleyi CCMP1516
CACGCCGCCCGGCGCGGGAGAGCTGTACGAGCGCGTCTGCTCCCTCCTCCTCGCGCGAGCGGACGGCGCGGACCCGCTGCTGCTGCTCGACGGCTTCAAGGGCGTCGAGAGGGTCCTCGCCTCGCGCCGGCTCGACATCCTCAAGCTCAACCTCGACGAGCTCCTCGCGCTGACAGAGAGGAGCGACGCCGACGCCGCCGCCGCCGAGCTCTTCGCCACCGTCCTCACCCGGCCGGGATGCGTGCTGGCCGTGACCGACGGCCCGCGTCCCGCTCTCATCTTCCTCGCGGGCGGCGGCTCCGCCTCGCTGCGCGTGCCAGAGATCCGCTGCGTCAACGCCATCGGCGCGGGCGACGTCTGCACCAGCATCTTCCTGTACCATGCGGCCGTGGCGCGCGAGGCGGGGCCGCTCGACCTCGACGCTGCGGCGTCCGCCTTTGCGTGGGGCCTGGCCGCCGCGTGCGCGCGCTGCCTGCAGGAGCTTCCCACCTTTGAGCAGGCGGCCGTGCACGCGATGAGGGAGAGGATCGTGATCGAGCGCCGAGGCTAGAGGGTAGAGCGCGCGCTCTCCCACCGCACAGCTTAACCTAACGTACAAAATCAAAAAACGCAGAGAGCGCGGGGAAACCACACCGCGGCAAACCCCATCCCGAACGCCGCCTCAGATGAGACCCCTCCAGCAGGGGCGCGAGCGACAGACCTTTTCGTTCCGCACGATTGAGAAACCAGCCAGGAGGCAGTTGCGTTCGTTTGTCTTTCGCCCCGAACTTCGCCATGCCGCATGCGGCATGCGCGGTCCTCGCTGACCCTGCCAAACTCCCTCCCCGCCGTTCGCGGCTCGGCTTGCGTATGCGGAGCCGGGAGCTTCGAGGACATGCAGGCGTCCCACCCCCTCCGGCCATCCCCCCCCCGGCTCCCAAGTGCGCGGCCGCGAGCGGAGGCCGCGACGTGCTGCGCACCCTCTTCCGCGCTGCGCCCGCTCTCGGCATGGCCGTCGTCCGCCGAGATCACCTCCTCTTCGCGTCGCAGGTGCACAACCAAGGGCTGGCCATCTCCGTATCCATCATGGTGGAAGCCAATGGGCCAAAAATGGAGTGAGCGCCCCTCCCAGGTGGCCGGAGGGTACACCTCGGGTCGGCGTGCTGGGGGGGGCGCCGGTGCGCAAGCCCACTTTCCGGGCGACCCCGAGGGGGAGGAGGCCGGGCGAGTGGCAGCAACTCACTGTTACCGTAGGGTGCCGAACTTAAGGTAAGGTAGCTTGAGTTAGGGAGCCCTTTTCCTCTGACCGAACTCCTGTTCTAATGTGCCTAACTCCTGCTACCCACCTCTCGGTCCAGCCCGGCACCGGCACATACGGGCCCCGCGGCCCGCACCACTGAGGCATCTCCCTCCGACGCGACGAACACCTACGCTCAAGGGCCACGTCAGGCGCGGGAATGCCACAAACTCGAGACACGCTTTTTGGGACATTTTCGACGCTTTTGTCCCATATACTCGCAAAACATGCCACTTGAGCGTAGGTGTTCGTAGCGTAGGAGGGAGATGCCTCAGTGGTGCGGGCCGCGGGGCCCGTATGTGCCGGTGCCGGGCTGGACCGAGAGGTGGGTAGCAGGAGTTAGGCACATTAGAACAGGAGTTCGGTCAGAGGAAAAGGGCTCCCTAACTCAAGCTACCTTACCTTAAGTTCGGCACCCTACGGTAACAGTGAGTTGCTGCCACTCGCGCGGCCTCCTCCCCCTCGGGTCGCCCGTG
>NW_005198759.1:0-1563 GCF_000372725.1 Emiliania huxleyi CCMP1516
CCTTGCGAACACGCTGACTGCACTTAGGGTTGAGGGCATCTCTAGCCCGCCACTCCGATGTCGATCATCCTGCATCCGGGCTGGTGAGTACGCTTCTTAGCTCCCCCGTCCTGGATGTGAGGCTACCGACTGCACTCCAAGTGCTCAAAGTTCTCAAGCCGTCATCAGTGAGCTCCGCGCACGACTCGTAGGCGTACCCGCGTGCCGCTGGCATACTACGCGACGGTGGAGGCGCGTGGGCTTGCTCAAAAGGCATGCATCTGTCGGAGAGTGTGCCGCAAGACGTGATGTGCCTCCGCTCCAGGTGTGTGGCAGTTCGATGGATCCAGCCCAGCGACCTCTACGTGACGATTGAGGACTGCTCTTCCCCTTCGGCCGAGCCTCCAGTCCCTGCCACCGTGCACTGGCGCCAGCGAGCTGCATTTACATCCCGCACGCGCGATCGGCAGTCGAGTTACAACCCGCAGCTGTGCTGTGTGCGCGCGCACTCGAAACGTGGTTCGGCGATCTCTCGGCGACCACTCGTCGACTCGCGCTCGGACGCGAGGTGCGTGCTCGCCTGCCTCCCCCGGGAAGGACACGGCCATTTCCAGCGAGATCTGTGGAATCATCCTCACCACCCTGCCCTCACGCCACCCAACCCGTCCGGCTGCTGCCATACTGGGACGTGAGTGCAATAATTTGTGCTGCCCTCGCCATCCGACGCGTGTGCTCCGCTCCCTGCAGGCGGGGATCGCCGTCGCGCACCAACACGCTTCGTCCGGGAGGCGCGCGGCGCGACCCGCGTTGCGAGAGCGTCGGCGGAGCCCGCGTGCTGGCCCTCTCTGGGACCGCCACGCTGCGGCGGTGGGCGAATCATGGGGTGAAAGAAGCGCGGCACTGCTCTCCGAAGGTGGTGGCTCTGCCGCCGCCCGCGCCGCAGGTCGGCGCGGGCGCGGCTGTCAGACGCCGTCATTATCGTAGCAGGCTTGTCACATTTTTTACTCCTGACGCGAGATGGTGGTGGTGTCGGTGGCGGGGGGCGTGCGCTTGCACCTCTCCAGCAAAAGCCTTACCGGATACAAGGGCGTGCACAAGGTGGCCTCTGGCCGCTTCAGGGCTGGTTATACCTGCGCACCGCCGGACCGGCCGAGAGGTGGTGGTGGCAAAGTCGGCTTAGGCAACTTCGACACGGCGGTCGATGCGGCGGTGGCGTACGCGCTGGCGGTCGGGGAGTACACGCCTCCACCTCCGCCACCAGCAGCAGCCGAGCCAGCGGAGGCGCCAGCAGCGGCAGAGCCAACCACGCAGGCTCCGGTGACGCAGGCCCCGGTGGCTGCAGAAGCGGAGGGCGTGCGTTTGCACCTCTCGAGCAGCAACAGCACCGGCTACAAGGGCGTGTACAAGGACGGCTCGCGCTTCAAGGCGCAGCACAGGCGCGGGGGGGTGGACGGAAGGAGTGTCTCCCTCGGCTACTATGACACGGCGGTGGAGGCGGCGGTGGCGTACGCGCGATCAGACTCCACAGGAACGGACTACCGTCGACCTCAGCCTCAGCCTCCTCCTCGGCCTCGGCCTCCGGAA
>NW_005198759.1:3577-20238 GCF_000372725.1 Emiliania huxleyi CCMP1516
GCTGCTGGCCGCCGCCGCCCTCGTCGAGCAGTCCCCGCTCGGGCTTTTTCTCTCGGGCCCGGGGGGGGTGCGCTTGGGCGTGGGCGGGTGAGGGTGAGTGAGGGCACTGCAGAAAGAGCGGGCGCGATCGGGAAGAGAGGGCGGCGGCTCTGCCTCCGGTCTGGCGCAGGGCCCCGCACAGCGCCCCGTGGCTGCCGCTTGTCCCGCCCCCGTCGCTGCTCCGCAACCTTGGCGGAGACGCGGCCTGCGGGACCGCCACGCCCGCCTCCTTAGCGCTCTGCCGCAGCACCATCCGAAGCGTCGCGTCCTACCAGAACAGATGCGATCGATACATGCCGGTTTACAAACACCGTGGTTAGCACACCCACGCGTCGCTCCGCCTCGTCGTCTCGGAGGGGCTTCTCCTCGGTGAGCACCCGCGCCGCTCCATGCGTGCAAGTCGTGGCCGTGCTCGGCGCTCGCATGCCGGTGGGCCCCTGCGCCAGTCGCCTCGGCGCGGCAGGCGGCGCGGAAAGCAGCTCCCGGAAGCGATCGCTACGGCGCCGATCTTTCGTGACGTTGACGTCGAGCAATGCTCCGCACTTGGCGCAATCCGCGACAGCCTATCGTATACGGCGCGAGTCAGAGCTGCGTAGTGCAGGGACACGGTGCGGTCGGGTGGGGGGTGGGCGAGTGGGTGTGTGGGTGGGGAGGAGGGAGGGGTGGGCGGGGGTGGGCGGGTGGGGAGGTGGCTGGGCGGGGGGCGGGGTTGGGGGGGTGGGGAGACCGTGTTCCCGACGTAGGAAGCAGGCAGCGCGAGCGCGAGCATGGTGTTGCACTGCGCGCATCGGAAGACAAACTTGCACCCCGGCGAAACTGCTGGCATTTGTCTGTGAGCCCGTGGTGGTCGGAGCCGGGACGCTGCCGCCCACGCAATCGAGGCGCCGACGACGGGCTGCGGCTCCTCCGCCGCCGCTGGCGCTGGCGCTGCCGCCCCGACACCCGAGCATTCCGTCGGCGGCAGCGGGCACGAAGCGCCGAGATCATCGAGCTGGGTCGCTCGAGCGAGGGCCGAGAGGGCCTCCCCGAGCGGCTGCAGCCGCCGCTCGAGCTGCGCCTCCCGCGCGCCCGGCCCGGCGAGGTCGCGCGGCATCTCCTACGAGGCGCCCAGGAATACTGTCTAGGAGGCGTCCGCGAACGATCTGGAGCGGTGGAGTCGTGCAGCATCGCCTCCCCGCTGCGCGCGAGGGCGCCGCACCGCCGCTCCTCCGCGACGGCCACCCTGTCGAGCACGGCCAGCTCCGACGAGGCGCCGCGCTCGTCCGCCGCAGGCGCACGTTCGCCGCCGAGGCGCGAAGCGGGTGCGGCGTGCCCGTCCGGGCATCCGCCCTCCGCTTGCTGATCGGGCCGGTGCACCCCCTTATGCCTGCGGCCTCGCGCGCCCCCGCTGTTGCGCGACATGTTGTGCCGCCCCTCCGAGATGAGTTCCTCGACCTTGGCCTCGACCTCAGCGCGCGAGATGACGATCCCGGGAGGCACAAACGGCCGCAGCAGCCCGATCTGGACCCACTCGCCCGTGCCGTCCTCCTCTGGGAGAGGCACGACAGCGTGCGCCGCGAGCCGTGGCGACGCCCGGGTGTAGAGCGCCTTGCGGGAGTGGACGAAGACGCGGCACTCGAGCGTGCCGAGGTGCTCGCGCTGGACGGGACCCAAGCGGACGTAGATCTCCCACGCCTCCCAAAAGACGAGGAGCTCGCCGTACAGCTCGCGGCTGACCAAGGCAGCCGCCTCGTTGAAGGAGCTGTACGTTCTGCACAGGTGCTCGCGAGGTGCCTTGATCACCTCGGCGGGCCCGAGCCGGAACCACTCGTAGAGATGTACGCGCACGATCGCCGCGTCTCGGGTGTTCCGCGTGCGCGCGAGGTGCAGGTAGAGCGGTGCATTTTCAAAACTGACCATGCTACTTCCTGCGCATGGAAAAAGAATTTTCACTGGGGTAAAGAGAGAGACATGCAACACTAAACTCGTACTCGGGGGGAAGGAGGAGAGGGGGGGGGAGTGCCCCGTGTGATGAAACGTCACATTGGCCTCTCCCACCCGCGCGGGCGCCGCGGGCCGCCCGGCGCGCTGCGGCCCTATCCGACGCGCACCGGTTCTGGCCTGCTAAACGCCGTCCGGGCGGCTGTCCTTCCCGTCGTATACCTCCGCCCAGAGGTAGCTTGCGAAAATCTCGGAGACGCCTTCGCGGTTGTAAGCCGCAAGGCAGGCGTTGTTGGAGATCAAGCAGCCGAACTGCGCGCAGAGGAGTGGGATGTGGGTTAAAAGGGAGGTGTTTGTGCAGTGTCGCATTTCGCGGTTGGATCTGCGAACCTCATACGGCACGCAGACAAGAAGGCGGGAGACCTCCGCGCCCGCGCTGTTCTTAAAGACCACCTCGTACGCCTTGTTGCTGTTTTTGGTGAGGTTGTAGGACTTGCGCACGTAGGCGGCCTCGTAGGTCTTCGACGCGTTGAAGGTGTAGACGGCGCCCGTGAGGAGCTTCTGGAGGGGCTCCATCGCCAGGGCGGCCACGACGCTGCCGCCGGCCTTCCCAATCTGCCGGGCCACCGCACGAAACGCGGGCATGTAGTTGGAGTTCTCAACGTGGTCGACGAACTGGTGCATCTGGCCGTACCGAGGCACGGGCAGGTGAGCAGCGCGGGGCGGGGTGTGTTGCATGGAGAGGGGGGAGGGCGGGCGGGGGAGGGGGTGCACCGTGCTCTCAACGTGCCCCGCCATCCCGTCGACGGCGGACTGGTACAGGTCGGTTTTGTTGTAGCAGCTAGTGACGAAGAGGGCGAAGGGCTCGATGATGTTGTTTTGGCGGACGCTTGTGCAGAAATGCGGGCATTTGCCGCCGGCCATCAGGGAGCTGCACAGCCAGAGCTGTGCAGCCCTGGCAGGCGCCCGTGCGACGTCCCCGACGACCGCCGGCACAATGCTGATGCAGGGCGGGTCGCTCATGTCGCGGGACACGAAGCCGGCGGCGCCGGCAAGCACGCCCTGCGCTTCGGGGAGCACAACGGCAGGCGGGGGTGGTGCAGGCCCTGGCTGCCACATTGTTCCGCGAGCTCGGAGAGGTTCCTAGCACGGATTGGCAAGGCACCTGTGGGGCAGGAAGGCAAGGCGCAATCAGCTGATTGCGCATTGGTGTGACGAGCAGGGCTGTGACTTGCGAGGCTGCGGCGGGGTGCTCGGGCGCGGTGGCGCGGGCGAGGCTCTAGGCCTGCTCCAAATTCTGCAAAACAACACAGAGACCGGCCGAAGATGAGAAAATTGCGATCCAATCAGAGCTCGCGCGATCAGCACTCTTGTGAACTCGAGCAATCAAAAAGAAGGAAAGATTTGTCAGGGGATGGCCCGATTCTTAAATTCGAGCTATCAAGAAGAAGAAAACGCGCGCGAAAACGCGGACAACGGCTGCGGGCCCTGAACACGCGGGGGGGGGCGCGCCCCTCCCCCCACCTGGCGGCGCCGCCGCGCGTGCGCGCCGCCAGTGCCGTGCAATGTTGAACGAGTTATTCAGCTCGCACTGCGGCACTGTGCATCACAATGCTCGCATCATCCCGCCATTGCACATAGCTGATCGCCCGGGCGCTCTGACCGTGTGACAGTCCGACGGCCTGCGAGTGGGACGGCCTGCGAGTGGGCGATGCCCCACTCGCGACCCCTCGTGCGGGCGCCTGACGTGACTGCCGACGGCTCGTGACGCCTCCTTGACACCGCTTTGTCCCGCGCACCGACGAGCAGCTGCTGAGCACCGTACGCAGTGGTGACCTTTGTTCTCTTGTGCGTCAACCTGGTGCGCCTCCATCGCCCGCGGCTCGTGGCGCTGCACCCGCCTGAACCAGCCCTGCCGCGCTCACCTGCCGCTGAACTCATCACGAATCTGAGACAGAAAGCGGATAGCGCGCTCACCGCCTGCGCGCGTTCACCACCGTGGGGAGTAACTGCGCGATCACGCCGTCACAGGTGGGGCTCTCGAAGGTTTGGTGGCTCGAGGGCGTGGCTCGATGAAGTGTGGCTCGCCTCCCTCCCCTGCGCCTTTCGATTGTGTTGCCCACTTGCCTCGTGCATCTCCACACCTCTCCACTGCGCGCAGGCCTGCACTCCGGACTGGAGCTCTCTATGCACTCCGGAGCTCTCTATGCACTCCGGCGGGCCGTGGCCTTGTCAGGTCTTGGCGACGGCTCGACGGAGTGTGTGCGATCGCAGGCGACGCGGGCGGGTGGGAGGGCGGTGGGGCTGGAGGGTCATCATGTCGGGATCGGTTTTGGTTGGCATTCAAATGCCATGTTTGTTCTCCGGTGCTCCCAACGAGCTGGGCGGCGAGGGCGGCCGGCGGCGGGTTTGGAAAGGGTGGATGGACCGGGGCGAGGCGGTGAAGGAGGCGGTGGGGCGGGTGGCGGGGGCGATGGTGGGGTGGAAGGGGTGGGAGGTGCTGGCGAGGGAGGAAACGTGTGTGTAGGTCTCAATGTCCCACCCCCCTGCGCGCGGGCCTTCTAGGCCCGCGGGTAGTCTCCCCAGGGCCTCCAGGGCTCGCACCTCAACCTCTCACAGACGCCAGCGCATAAAAGAAAGAAAGAAAACGGACAACCCAAGGGAGGGGTGGGAGGACGGCACGCCGCCACTACACAGGGATTTTAAGGACCAGCGCATAGCGCCATAGCGCATCCGACATTTAGTAGGAAGCTCTCGGCAGGCTGAAGAGGACATCTGCACTTATTGCGTGGCGGGGCGGGCGGGATCCACTTTGTATTCGCCACACGCCTCCCTACCGTTAAGGTTGCTCCCGGCCCAGTGGGGATTTTGGCCTACTCAGTGATCGTCTAAGGGGCGCTAACTGGCTGCAATGCCATATCTTTTGTGCCTAGCTTGTAGAGCACCTTAAAAAAGTACTTTGTCTTGCAGTGAAAAGTTTTTCGATGAGGTGGGGGTCCGTGGTCAGCCGATTCCCAGATTCTCCAGATTCCCCCTCGAAAACCGCCCCTTTTAATTCATTGCGGCCGCGGAAGTGCTCGGATTACTTTTCACTGCAAGACAAAGTAGTTTTTTGGCGTTCCGGTGCCTACAAAAAATATCCGAGATCATATGGAGCTGACTACAGGGTTTGCGGCGATCACTGTCCTACCAGCGGACACAGTGGGCGGCGGACACCAGTGAATGACCTAGTAAGACTCGATGAGGTAGTCAGGGCTGTCGACGGCAGGCCGCACCTGCGCACGTATGGCGTGTGGATGAACCCGTGGAGACGAGGCGTCATGAGGGAAGGCAAGCCGCCGACGTGCAGGGGCGCAGGCGGGGCGCACAGGGGGATGCGACGGCACCTTGGCCCTCTCCTATCACAGCTTGCACCCTGCGCGCCTGATGGAGGGCGCGAGGGGCGGTCAGACGTGTATGGGATGTTGGAGGGAGAGACTGTGGAGAATGTGCGGTGCCGCGCAATGGGATTCGGCATTACTCGTACTCACCAACGGGGCACGGGCGGGAGTGCGCGCGGGGGGGGGGGGGGGGCGGGGATGCAGCGCACACCGCGCGGAGAACACCCGTTGGCGGGGCAAAGAAGAAAAACTCGCTGCCGGCAGCATATAAACCCATCTGAGCCAGAGCATTAGTACTCGTATTACGCATCTCCCCTCCCGTGTGTGGGCAGTAGCTGCCGGCCGTGAACCCCTTCCCGGACCAGAACGAACGTGCGAGGCGTGCCGGCGTACGTAAACAGCTTTGTTAATGGCAGATGGGTGTGGCACCTGTGCGGGTGTGCCGCCGTCTCGATGTGTCCGCTCCCTGGGAGTGATGACGCTACGTGGAGTTCGGCAGCCGCCCGCGCGGTGAACCAACTCGCTCGCGGCTCCATGCCTCCGGCGGGGCCGCTCGCCGCGGGGCTAGAGAGTGACTTTTGTCGATGACGATGTCGGCTAGAAGTGCTGCACGTTTTTCAGAATTTCACCCTCTCTCTCTCTCTCTCTCTCTCTCTCTCTCTCTCTCTCTCTCTCTCTCTCTCTCTCTCTCACGCCGGCCTCACTTGACTCTGCAGACTGCTCTCTCTCCTCTCTCTACTCTCGAGCTGCTCTCTCTCTCTCTTCTCTCCCCCCCTCCCTCCCTCCCTCCCTCCCTCCAATCGTTCTACGGCCGCGCTTCAGGGACGGACGATATCGTCCGTCCCTGAGGCAAAGTTGCTTTCAACCCCAAGGAAGCAGAACTCCGGTTCCGTCGACGATAAAGAAGAGAAAAGAAGTTCGACCCGGGACCGTCCGCGAAACGTCCCTCGGTCGCACTTCGGCGACAGTCTCGCTTCGGCCTCTCGCCGCTGGTACTGAATATGCGCAACATCCATCCGTCCACAACCAATTGGTAGAGCACACCTCGTCTCTGCGCCACAATGGCTGCGTGACGGGCAGCTCCCAGTGTGGGGCAGCTTGTGGATTCATCACAGCGTTGAGATCAGGATGGAGCGAGTTGGACCACTCAGAAGCTGACCTGAGCAGTGCCCCTGTCAACACGGTCAGGGCAGGAAGGGCGGACATGGACCCGCTGCGAACTCCCTTGTCTGGGCAGTAGCTGCCGGCCGTGAATCCCTTCCCGGACCAAGAATAAACGTGCATGTGCGATGCGTGCCGGCGTACGTGGAGCGACCGTTTACTGGCAGATGGATGTGGCAGTGCGGGTGTGCCGCCGTCTCGGTGTGTCCACTCCCTAGGAGTGTTGACGCTACCTGAGTTCGGCAGCCGCCCGCGGTGATCATGTGGACCTGGTGCATGCGAACTCGCTCGCGGCTCAGCTGCGGCTCGGCTCCGGCTGTCGGCGTCTCGCGTCTCGCTCCTCTGTGCGGCCACATGTCGAGTGACATTACTCGGCTCTGTCCTCTTTGGTCTGTCCACAGCTCCCTACCAATGCCTGCCCTGCTGCTCTCTGCTGAGACTCCCCCCCCCCCCCCCAACGACCACCACTGCACAGGTGAATGCCGCTCACTGCCGAGATGACGCACCAGTCATTCCGTTTGACCTCTCTACAGAGCACCACACAAGCCCACAGAAAACCTAATTTTTGAACGTGGAGGCCTATAAGTGCCCACCCGTTTTTGTACTCGTGCGTGTGTGGTGCGGACTGTGGGGCTCAGGGGGGGCAGCCTCCCTCCCTCCCTCTTTCCCTTTCCTGCCTGCCTGCCTGTCTCTGGTCTGTCGGAGTCTGACTGTCTGTGTGAGAGGGTGCGGCCCGCTAGATCCACCCGGTCGTCTGCCGCGCGGCTCGCCGTCACTGCCAAGTCCTCTCGCTCACGTGAGCGGACGAGTTGGGTTGGGCACAGGTACAGGTGCGTGTGAGGCACACTCTCACGGCGTCTCACACTAGAGGCCACTCAGCAACTCGTACGGCCTACGAAGCTGCCCCTCTCGAGGGAAGCCCAGACAATGCGCCTTCTTTTTTCTCTCTTTATAAGTGTGAGTGCGCAGTCGGGAATTGTGTAGCAGCGGCCCCAACTCCTCAGGGAGCTTAGATTTGTAAGAAGCCAAAACGACTCCCGTTGTCGCGCAGCGAACACTTTTGTTTGCGTGTTACTATATTCTGGTGGCGAGGGAGCTCTGGGGGGAGGCGGGGCCACTAGGGGGTACCCATGCGGGGGGGAGATGGGGTCCCCCAGCCCGCCGCAGGCGCCGATTTTTTTTGGGGGGGGGGGGGTCTTTGTTTGCGCGATTTTTCACTTGTTTTCATGGGAATTCGCCGTACTTGCGGCCATGCTATCACGCCCTTGCGACAGCCTGTCGGCGCTGCTGACCGTGCCCCGCTCCCATTCCCCTGTGTCCCCGAGGTCGTCCTCCCAAGATCCTGCTCGTGCAGGTGGGGACCCTGTCCTTCTCCCACCGCTCGCTTGGCGTGTCCGTTTTTTAGAGAGAGAGAGATTTTTAGCAATACCAAACAACTCTAACACTCACACGGACAGTGTTTGTCCGTTTTTTAGGTTCCGAAAAAAGAGAATCCGGTTCCGTTGGCCTCTTTGTAGGGAAGAATGGATATCCGTCAAAACACCTGCTGGGGGCCTTCATCTGAAGCCGTCTGCTCCCCACTTCAGCAGGCGCTGGCGCCATCGAAGTTCCTCCTACCTCCTACCGCTCCATTTTTTTACATTTTAGGAAGAGGCTTCTGGCCCCTTGCTATTGGTATTGCGCACGTGTAGGTCACCGTGTACGACAACAAATTCAAAAACGGGTCAGAGTTGTGTGCGAAGACGTACTCGCTCTCGCTCGCTCGGACAGCATACCAACAGCTAAATGTAGACGCCCCGGACTCGCCCGCCCGCCCCATGCAGGCGCGCCGCCGGCCGCTCCTCTCCCTCCCCCTCCTCGCCCTCCTCTCCCGACGCGACTTGCAGCCCGCGACCCCGGCCGCCGGCCGCCGCCTCGGCCTGCAGAAGCTCCAGCTGATGCCGCTCCCCGTCGAGCACCCACTGCCCGACCTTTGCGATGACGGCCGCGAAGAGCGGAGCCGTCACCATGATGGAGAGCACGGCGCACGTGAGGAGCGCCTCCGCCCTCTCCATCTCCGCGCCGTACTCGGGTAGGCCCGCCAAGTGTTCCGCGACGTAGTCGAGAGCGACGCTGCTCAGCGCCGCCTGTCCACAGAGGTTGCGGAGCTGTGTGAAGAGGCAACCGATCTTTGACGGCGCCTTGCGGCTCTCTCGCCTGGACGGTGGCCTTGGGGCACCACGTCACCACCCCGAAGAGCTGCTCGGCGGCGCTCCAGCCGTGAGAGCGGACGCACAGCCAGCAGGCGACCGCCCGGCCGGCGAGGCCGCAGACGATGACGACGAAGGACCCGGCGACGAGGGGCGCACTCAGCAGAGACGCGTCCATGCTCGCGCCGAGGAGGCCAAAGATTACGGGAGCTCCGAAGGAGGCCCAGCCGGCTCGCAGCACGCAATCCGCCTCGGCGACGCTGCCCGCCTCCGCCGGCATCCGGGAGAGCACGCCCTCGCGCAGCGTCAGCCCCATCACCATCACCTGTCACCGGGTGGCGACTCAGATGAGAGCCTGCGACAATGAGGCGAGAGCCATTTGGCTGTCACCGCGAGGCAGCCGCCGCCCGCCATGTCCACCCGCTGGCTCGCGAGGAGGAGGACCGTCGCCCCGCCAACCAAGAGGCCGTGCCGGTCCGCCCCGTCCCTCGCGGTGCGCCACACCGAGAGGCAAGCCGCCGCGCCCAGCCAGCCGGCCCCCGCGCCGCAGAGCAGCTCGAGCCCGCCCAAGCCGACCGTCTGCCACGCCGGCCTGCCCCCGCCTGAGAAGACGCCTCCGAAGACGACTCCGTAGCCGACGATCGCGAGGACCTAGCCAGAACGCACGAGCTCAGCTGAGCTAGCACACGGGGAAGGAAAGACGACGCCCGAACGGCGGGACCGAGTTGAGGTTTGCCGCGGCGAGCAAGAGGCTCGGTATGCCGCGCTCGGCGCCCAGCCCGCGCGCCTGCAGGTCAAGCATGTTGTCAAGCAGGGTTGGGGTTGGATGGGGCCAAGGTTTGCATATTGGGTTGGGATAGGGCTGGGGTGAGGGGCTAGGGCCAGCCGAGCCCGCGTCTGCAGGTCAACCAATGGGTCGCCACCCGCGCCTGCAGGTCGAGCAAGAGCGGCGTCGTCACTGCTGGGCTCACGTCGGCGAGCAGGAAGCCGAGCAGGAGCGACCAGCCGCTCGACAGGAACGGGAGGGCCCACCGCGAGGCGACGGCGACCGTGCAAGCCTCCGCAAAGCAGGGGACGGCCGCGAGGGTGGCGACGAAGCGCGGGTTGGAGCGGAGCACTCCGAAGTCGAGGCCGAGACCCGCGCGCAGCATAATGGTGGACAGCGCCGCCGCCTTTGCGACGCCCGCGACGAGGCGGAAGAGCTCGTCCGAGGTGTCGAGCGCCCCGTCGATGTTGACCAGCGCGCAGCAGGCCAACAGTGATCCGCAGAGGCCCGGGACGCCGCGGCCCGCCGCCTCCACCGCCGCCGCACCGACTCGAGAACTCGTCAGGACAGCCAGAAGCGAGAAGAGCGGGCCACCCGGCAGCCCGACAGGGTCGGCCGAGCAACCGTGGGAGAGGCTGCAGCCGGCCAACCCGACAGAGAGGACGATGAGCGCGCTGGCGAGCAGAAGGTGCAGCACGCCAAAGGTCGCGTCCGCTCGCTGGCGCGCACTGAGGGCGCGTGACCGCGCGAGCGACACGAGCTCACGCGACCGCTGCTGCAACAACAGCGACATCGAGCCTCGAAGACGAGGCGGCGAGGGCTCGTTGTCCTCATCCGATGCGGACTCCACGTCCATATCGAATGATCCCGCCACCGGCGTCGCTACCGCCGCTATTGCTGCTGCCACGGTGTTGGTCTCCGTTCGCTGCGCCCGCCGCTCAGTGGCGCTGGAAGGTGCAGCCGAACGGCCGCCGCCATGATCGCCACTTCGCTGCGCCCGCTGCTCAGTGGCGCTGGAAGGTGCAGCCGAACGGCCGCCGCCATGATCGCCACGCCGCGCCATGATCGCCACGCCGGTGTGGCGGCCGCGGCCACGGCCGCTGCCGCGTCGTGCAGCTTCCCGTTCCGCCCTGCTCGCCGTGGCACCGCGCGCGCCACGCAGCTCCGCCATCGCCTCGTTGAGCTGCTGCTCCTCCACTGCCTCCATGGGCTTCGCGGTGAACACAGGTTTATTAGAGACGCCCTGGCTCTCTCACAAAACGCACAACCCCGAGGGTACCCCTAGCTAAAAAGGGTGGGCCCTGGGGCGCTTGCGGCTTAAACGGCTTAAAACCTGCCCGGGCAGGTTTTAAGAGCTGCTGGGCCGCTGATTCCTTAAACGGTCTTAAACGCTTAAACGGTGCGGGAGAGCTCCCGAGGTCGATGGTCCGGCAGTGGTCCGGGTCTCCGGGAGGCTCCCGGTAGACGCCGGAGGCCGGGGAGCTGGCTACAGTCAGCTAGCACGCGCCCCCTATGCGAGTATGGCTCCTGCCAGTGCACCAGACTTACAGATGTGTCTTCAGAGGCGGGTTTGTGCCTAATAACGGCAGTATTGGAGAAACCGGCGCGGAACCCAGCGACGCGTGCCGGTGAGGCCGATTTTCTTAAACGGACTTAAAAGAGGGACCCCCCGTGCCTGCAATCTCTTAAATGGTAATTTCAGCCCCCAAATCTCCTCATTTCTTAAAAGGTCTTTAAAAAGTCCGGCCCTCAGAACCCTAGGGGTACCCTAAGCACAACCCCCTTCCTCGAAATACGCAAAGTGACAGTCAGTCGGACATGCAACACGGGGTCCCAGGGAAGGCAAGCAAAACCCTTATCGCGCGCGCTGCTCACCAGCTGCTGCTCACCCGCCGGTGTTCTCGAGGTTCTCGAGGTTGGATATCCTTTGGCCGCGTTTGGTGTCTTGTTTCACTGTGATCTGTGATCTGTAAGGGTCCGCCCGCAGGCGCATTTTGTATACCGAGGCGGTGCCCGGTGCCGAGCGCAGGCAGGGCCCACAGGTCGGACCTTAAGACAGCATTGTAGATCCCTGGGCGAGGGTGGTGGAGGGGGGGGTCCGGCGGCGGAGCAACCACCTCCTGCTCCTCACGGCGTGCCGGGGGAGGCAGGATGTCATCCCCCGTGATCCCGACCGCCCCGTCGGAGGTAGACCGCTCGTCTAGCCAATCCGCCTTAAGCGAGCGGTCTGGCCGTTGGAATGGCCGAGTTTGGTGGACTTGCGTCCTTGCATCGATCGTGATTACAAGCATTGTTACAATTCAATCACGAACTCTGACCGTCAGCTGGCCACTCCGGGGCGAGGGACCTCCTTAGAGCTTAGTATTTAAACAACACAACTCTCTCTCACAGCAGACAGGCTCGACACAGGTGCGAACTGGCGCGTGCTAGAGCTTAGTAAGCCGGCACGCTGTGCGTGCGCGGCCGTTCAGAAACTTTCCCCCGCCCCACACCTCTTTATCTCTCAGCGCGATGCCTCTCGTCGTATTCCCTCTGGGCTCTGGATGTCCGAGGCGATTGCTGCTCCCGCTTGCGTTGTCGCAACTTTTGTTTCGGCGTCATCGGCTCCTCGCCCTCGTGATGCTGCTGGCTCGCCCTGTTTCACTTGTTTTTGAGGTGTCGCGCCGCACATACCCATACGTGAGCTGTGATGAGGGTCCGCCCACCACGCATCTACAACAGCAACGGCCAGCGCCCGAATTACACTACGCGCGGGGTGCGCGCGTTGTGCGGGGTGTGCGCGCGTTGTGTGGCAGTGTGGGGCGGGTGTGCGGAGAGCTCTGTCTGGGGCCTAGAGCGGGGCGCTGGGCTCGCGTGCGGCCCCGCGGCAAACAAGTCACACCGCAGAAAGATAGTGCGGTGCTGAGATACTACACGTGGCGTACACAGCCTTCCCTAGAGAACATACACATCAGCACAGGCCCCATCATGGCCCCTAATCTGTACCCTTCCCAATGTGCAGGGGAACTGGGGAACTCTCATTGCATCACAGAGCAGAGAAGAAAGGTACACGCGAATAGTACACCCCTGGCCAGAGCGTAGTCTACCAGGGCGCCAGCAGGTCCCAAAGCGCAAGCAGTCCTCACCCGGCACCTCCGCCCTCACGCGGCCCCCTCGAAGGCCCACTCCGCCCAGGTCCGCAGCCTGCCGCTCCGCTGCAGCTCCTGCCACAGCTGGACGTTGTCGCCGAGCACGTCCGCCACGCGCCCCTCGCAGAGGCGCCAGCTCCCTCGCGCGAGCTCCGCCTGCAGCTGCCCTCGCCCCCACCGGCAGTGTCCCACGAAGAGCAGCGCCACCGGCGGCACCGCGCCGGCGCGGGCAGCCGCGTGCTCGATGGTCGCCACCGCGCTGAGCGAGTTGATGAGTCGCGCCGCGTGGTTTGTGCCCAAGGCCGCGGGGGAGCGGAACCCGTAGCTAGACTCCGCCACCACGCTGACGGAGGGGAGCCGGCTCGCACCGTCATGCTGCGGCGCCGCCGCCTCCTCCTGCTCCCCCGCCGCCTCCACCGGCTCCGCCTCCGCCTCTGTCCCCGCCTCCACCTCCGTCCCCGCCTCCACCGCCGCCTCGGTCCCTGCCTCCTCAACCTCCGTCTCGGCCGCGCCGTCGGCACCCCTCCAGCGAGCCACCACGGATTCGCCCGTCCCCGCCGCCACCTCCTCCGCGCCCAGCACTTCGATCGAGCCGAACCGCGAGCCGAGAGTGTGCATCAGCGTGTAGCGCACGACGCCGAGCCGGCCCCCGCACACGGGCCCGCCGCGCCGCCACTCGATCATCAGAGGGCTGGCTGGCGAGCCCGGCCCCGACCCTCCGCTCTGGCGGAGGCGCGACACCTCGTAGGCGACCGCAAGGCTTGTGGACTGCATCACCTCGCTCGGACAGTTGACCACTATGCCGTGTGCGCCGTCGGGGGTGATCTCGCAGAGGAGGATGACGGCTTGGGAGAATGTGCCGTGCAGTGACGGCTCCGCCACCAGCAGCATCCCCGCGCGCACTTGCCGAGGCTTTGGCGGCGCAAGCGCGAAGGTCGTCATGCAGACGTTGCATGCGGATGCGGTGAAGGGTGACGTCTTCTGCCACTTCCGCAGGCAGTCCTCGTGCACCCACCGAAGCGTGCCGCTGCAGGAGCAAGGAGCTACGAGCGGCGAGTCCGTGCCGCCTTCGAAACAGAAGCGGCACGCCGCCCCCTCCTCAATCTCGAGCGCGGTAGCCACGCCGAGCGCTGGCGCGGGCGACGTCCCTGGCTTGGTCCTCGCCGAGCCGGTCTCGGAAGAACCGTCGCGGGCCCCGCCCAAGCTCTCGTACAGGATGCGGACGAGGCCGTAGAGGCCTCTCGGCATCGATGCAGGCGGCAGGTAGTCTCCGCAATGTTGGGGACAGTTGCGGAAAGCAGGGGGGAGTGTCGTTTTGAGCTCGATGGACGGCGGGGTGCCGCAAGCATAGTTTTCTTTTCCTCCGGGCGCTAATCCTCCTATCTTCAATCCACAGACCCCTCCTCTCCCCCCTCACTGCTGAAATGGGCCATCGAGCTAGCCTTCGAGCTAGGCTTCCGGCCGCTTCCTGGGCGAGTCGTCGGGTGACAGGCGCAGCGCGAGCGCCCTCGCTGCAAACGGATTCTCGGGGAGGGCGAAACCGGAGAGGGGGACCGGGCTGACGGCTGAGAGCCGGTCGGCGATGCGCTGTAGCACCTTCCCCGCCTCGGCGCCGAGGCCTGGCCCCGCCGACGCCGAGGCGTCGTCGTGGAAGCGCAAAAACTGCCTGTCGCTACGCCGAGGAGAGGCGCCCTTCGCCTTGCCCCCCGCCCGGAAGCATCGGGCCATGCAGACGATTAAGATTGCGCACCAGAGCGCACCGCCGGCCAGGGTGAGGAGGGCCGTAGAGGCGGCGACCAGCGGCACGCGAGGCGAGTCGGTCGCGGTGTGCCCCAGACCATCTTCCAGCGCGCCGCGCAGCGCGTCGTCGGCCCTCTGCGCGAGACTGGACCCGGGTGCGGGCAGCAACACACGAGGACTTGCTGGTGGCGTTAGGGGCGGAGCGGAGGGCGGCGGCGGCGAAGCGGAGGGCGGCGGCGGCGACGCGGATGGCGGCGGGGGGGCAGGCGACGCAGACGGCGGCGGCGGCGGCGAGGGCGGGGCGGACGGCGGCGGCGGCGACGTCGGGGAGGAGGGCGGAGGCAGCGAGGGCGAGGCGGACGGCGGCGGAGGCGACGGGGCAGAGGGAGGCGGCGGGCTTGGCGGCGTCGGTGGCGGAGGAGGCGGTGGGCGGGGCGAGGGCTGCTCGGGGGGCGATGCGGATGGCGGAGGAGGCGCCAGCGGCGGTGGTTGAGGCGGCGGCGGGCTTGGCGGTTGTGCGGCCGCCCATATCCAGCGGCCCGCCGCTCGCTGGTTTCCCCACGTGGCGAAGGCGCTCATGACTTCCGACGAGGCGTATCTGTCTTTTTCTTACCCCGCTTAGACGCCGTCCCATTCGTACCCAACCGACGGCGTGAGATAGGGTGCTGACCTTTCTCGCCGAGGCTCGCCGTGGCCCCACACGGCGGCCTCTGCTCGCGTTTTCGAGCCAGGACCTTCGCGGCCCGGCGGGTGGGAGAATCTGTGTCGTCTGATGTGTCACTGTGTACGTCACATCGATTTGGATAACAAGCACGGTCGATCCGTCACAGAGTTTACACTCGTTCCTATCTCGCTGGAGGGCTGGCACGGAGCTCTGTGCCGGCAAACAGGAAGAGCCGTCCGGAGGAAGAGCCGTCCGGCAAAAAGAGCTCGATGGGGAGCGAGAGCCGTCAAAGGTGCTCACGCAGGTTTCGGACGTCCGTCCTGGTGCGGTCAGTTCCCCCCACGCAGGTTTGAACGCGCAGGTCTCAAAACTCGTCGAGCACTCGTAGCCTTTCTGCGCCTCTCTGCATGCTGCCGGCTCGGGAAGAGCAGATTTTGCAAGATCTCTCAACGAGATCCGACGTCTGCGCGGTCATTGTTGGGGCGATCTTACCGTGTTATGACGGAGTCCTGATACCTTCTAAGAGTAAGACCACCTCTAACGGTTCTCGCTCCCTATCGAGCTCTTCTTGCCGGACGGCTCTTCCTGTTTTGCGGGGTGATGAGCTTCGTGTCAAGCCTCCGAGGGCAACGGAAACGAGTGCATCGCTTCGATAGACCGACTGTGTGCTTGTTACCAACCAAGACCGATCTCACGTACACAGTTACACTCCAGACGTTCTGTGCTCTCCCATCCGACAACCGGCAAGACGCTGTCGTTAGCCAGCCGCTCTTGCGGCAGCCGGCAGCGGAGACTGAGCGCGTCGGGCGAGTGGAAATCGAGACGGCGTGCCGGCCGTGGGCCCGCGGACGAACGAAGGTCCTGCCGGGTCACTTCGAGCCGAGCGCGCACGGGGCGTGGCTCAGAGCCTTGCCCGAAAGCGCCACTTTCGGGCGCCAGTCCCCAGCGCGCTCGAATCTATCTCGAGTCTCGTTGGGTAGCGGAAGTGTGCCGCCCCAAGCTGCAAAGGATTTTTTTCGAAAAGAGGCTGCGCCGACGGGAAGGCGCGCGTCCCCTAGGAACCTACTGAGCTGGCTAGGATGATGCCTAGGAGCCGGCAACCGCTGTCGTTAACCCTTCGCCGACAACACCGCATGCAGCGCCTCGCCGAGCTTTCGACACGAGTCCCGTGGCAGCTCAGCGGCGTCGCGGGCTGGCTCGGCCTCGCCGGCGCCGCCACAGTCGCCGAGACTTGCAGCCGGGACGGCCCTGCCACGGCTGCTGAGCCCGAGAACCCTGGCGCCGCGCTGACGCGACTCGGGCCGTCCGAGGTGCTCACGCTCCGAAGCCGAGGCTGGCTTGTGCTTGACGACGCGCTGGACGCAACCACGCTCGCCCATGCCCGGCTCGATGTGAAGCGGCTCCTCCTCTCTGGCGACTTTGAGCCGTCAGAGCAGCACGGCGATGTGCGGTCGGACCACCTCTGCTGGGTGAGCGAGTCTGGCGGACACGCGCCGCCGCTCGGCCTCCGCACCGCGCTGCGCGGCCTGCGTGGCATCGCGCTGCAGCTGCAGAACGGCGGCCCGCCCGAGGAGGGCGGGCCGCCCGACGGGAGATGGACTGGCTTTGGAGACGAGCCGCGCGTCGTCGAAATGGGAGCGACGCCACCGCTGCCGTGCTCGCCGACGAGCGCCG
>NW_005198759.1:20338-48867 GCF_000372725.1 Emiliania huxleyi CCMP1516
CTGCATGCGCGAGGTGACAGCCATCCTTTACCTGAGCGAACCGGCCAACTGGGCAGGCGAGGGCGGCGGCGGCTGCGAGGGTGGCATGGAGGGTGGGCCTGGCCGCGAGGGTGGCCGCGACCAGCCCCGAGTGGTGGAGGGCGGCGCGGAGGCGTCCCGCGGCGGCGCGCTGCTGCTGCACCTCGGTGCCGACAGCGCCGACCTCACCGGCGAGACCGCGTCCAGCGTGGTTGAAATCTTGCCGGTGGGAGGACGGCTGGTCCTCTTCGACAGCCGGACGATACTGCACGAGGCGCCCGCCCGCCGCCCTCTCCCGCCGATGCCCCTTGCCCGCATTCCCGCCGCGCGCACACATAGGAGAGCTCACCAGCTCGCCCCTCAAAGGTGCGGCCTCATTCGCGCGAGGACGTCGACCGCGTGGCGATGACGGTCTGGATCGGAGGGGCGCACTCCGTGCAGGGGCTCTTCCGCCACTGCCGGACGTGGTGGCTGCCTTCGTTCCTCTAGCGTTTTGGACTCCCTCCAGAGTCACGATCGTGCACTGCCGTGTCAAACTCCCCCACACACCACATGTACATGTGCATGCGCATGTCAGTACTAAGTTTTGCGCCCAGCACTGGCGCAAAAAAACCCGAGGCATCCGCCGTTGTTGCACTGTTGTTGCAAAAGATATTGCTCCCAGTTTTTACCCCCCCCCCCCCCCCTCTCACTCTGCTCTATTGCAAACGCACCCGACCACTCGCTATAGCCGGCCCCGAGGAAGACCGTATCGGTCGCAGACGGTCCGCCAGAGCTCGAGCTCCTTCGAGTCGGCCGCGTGCTCGGAGAGCTCAGGTGCGGGCGAGTCCGAGCGCAACCGCAAGCACGCGGGCAGCGGCGGCCACTCGCAACCGCCGAATGGGCCGGGCCGGCCGCTCCTTGCAAAGGCGGCCCAGCTCGCCACCGTCGACCTGCAGAGTGTGTCGAAGCTGGCTGCGAACGCCGGCCTGCCGCAAAACATCTCTGCGAGGTAGCGATCGTACTGAGGTGTGTCGCTGCGGAAGAGCACGAAGCAGTCGGCGCCGTGGCCCGAACACAACTTCGGGGACTCTTCCGGAGAGAGCTCGAGAAGACCAGCGTGCAGCGGCCCCGCGCCGCCGGCTCCGAGTGCCTCTGCGAGGCGAGAGACGGCGACGCCGCAAGTCCCGAAGAGATAGTTGACGAGCCGCTGCCAACCGGGCTGCCTGGTGTCGATCGCATCGAAACCGGCGGTCAAGTCCGCCACCGCGCTCCTGAGCGCGCCGGAGGGGAGGCCCGCCTCGTCAGGCGGAGTGAGGAAGCTGCAGCCGACACCGCGCAGAGCGAAGCGAGCGACAAAGGACGCCACCCACGACATGATGCGCTTGCCCATTCCCATGACCATAATATCCGACTCGCTCGCGGTAGAGATCAGCATCACAGGCTTGCCCGCCGCACTGCCCGCCGCAATGGCCTGGTGCGGCTCGCGCGGCAGCACGTCGTCGCCAAAAATGTGGTGGTAGTCGGGCGGCGAGCAGAGGATGTGGTGCGTCTTGAGCAAGCTATTACTCAGCGCCCCCGCCGCAAATGCGACCTTCTCACCGTCGAGGCCGTCAAGCGCCGAGCGGGTCAACTCCTCCCTGCAGCCCGTCGCTTTGGCGATAGCGGCGACGTAGTCGGGCTCGACGTGCTCGCGATAATCGAGCCGAGAGAGTGCGGATATCGCACCTGACTGCACAATCGCCTTGTGGAAGAGCATCCGCGCGCCTGGGCATGCTAGCAGCGTCGCGACGCCGACCCCTCCAGCGCTCTCTCCGTAGATGGTGACGTTGGAAGCGTCGCCCCCAAAGGTGCGAATCTCGTCTTGCACCCACTGCAGGGCGCCGAGCATATCGCGCAGGGCTAGGTTGGTGACGCCAAGGGAAGGGAAGTGGGCAAAGCCGTGCATATTTTGGCGATAGTTGATGGACACCGAGACCACACCGGCCTGAGCAAAGTACTCTGACGTCGTCGGGCTCCAACCGAGGCAGTTGCCATGGTTGCTTGATATTGCATTGCTACCGCCGTGGATCCAAACCATCACCGGAAGCACGCCGGTGACGGACGGAGTGACGATGTTGAGGTTGAGGCAATCGTCGCCCACGCGGCCCGAAGCCTCGAGCTTGCTGACCTTTCCCTTCCCGAACTGCTTTGCCAATCCCTGGATCTCTGCGGTCGTCTCGCGGCAAGCTTCGCCGTATGTTGTGCAGTCGAGCGGCTCCGTCCACGGGGCTCGCGGCTGCGGACCTATCCAGCGATTGGTGCCCGCTGTCGAGGCCGCAAATGGCAGGCCGCGGAAGTGCACCGCTATGCCTCCACTTGCGCCGCGGGAGCGCCGAAAGCCGAGCACAGGCCCTTTGGAGGTCTCCACGCGTACCCGCTCAGGCTGGATGTCGGGAGCGTTACCCACGAGCTCGACGCCGGGGCAGATTGAGCCGCCGTCGTCGTCTGATTCACGAGCAGAGCGAAGCCGCTTGAAAAGGTACACGGCCAGGCTTGCTGCGGCGACCGCGCTGACCGCCTGCCGATGTATCGGCATCGGCCGTCGTGGGTCCGCGTTTTTTTTCTTAAGAATTCTTTTCAAATTCAAAAAACCTTTACCACACAGGTTCATGCACGCCCTGTGAGCGGGGCGGGGTGCGCACTGTGCCTCTGTGTTCGTGCGTCGCCCATCTCTCCTGGAGTCGCTCCTCATCGCAAACCCTTACCCTCGTTGCGAGAAGGATTCGATCGCGGCGAACCACCTCGGTCACTTCCGAGCCTCGGCCGGCGTGTGGAGGGGGCACTGCAATGGCTGCCGCCGTCCCGCTTGCCAAGGTGGACGTTACGTTTCATTCCGTTGAACCGTCAACATTGGCGACTACGACCTCCTCAACCCCTCGTCGGCAGCGCGCCGCATCAGCGTTTTACTAGAGAAGCCGCCGCATTTTACTCGAAACCAAGCCCAAAAAGGCGCGCTCGCCCGACGCGTCTTCTCTTCGACACCGCTGATTCTTGAGCGCAGGGGCAGCCGGCTGACCATGAGGCAGCACTGTAACAGTGTCACGCCTGCTCTTCTTTGAGGTATCACAGTCAGGTCGCTGTGCATTCTCGCATATCCTGGCCGAAAGCTCTCGAGTCTCTCGTGTGCGTGCTCGGCGGACAGGCAGGGGCGCTGTCAAGGCGAGAGCACATTCTGCTGAGCCGCATTGTGCGAGCCTGACCATTTGTGAACTGCATCTTGCCCTGTGCCCTGTGGCCAGCCGCTGGGGGAACCACCTCCGAAGGGGGGGTGGACGTACGCCGGCGGCATGAGGGCTTCAACCACACAGCTACCAAGGCTCCAGCTCAGGTCAGAGGGCCCAGCCACTCGTCGGTTGGGTGTAAACAAACATTGCCTATGGTCTTCAACGCACAAAGGGTGTGAATAGAGCTCTCTTGATCCTTCTGAGCACGAAGACCGCTCGAACTCTTCTGCAGACTTTAGTGTTTCCGGTTTTCATTAGCTGTGAATGTGTATGCGCCCGCCGCAGACCGCCCTATTCCACTGGGCAAGCGCCACGGGCCACGAGAGCCCTGGTAGAGCCCAGCTGGCATGTTCTATCGCCCGGGTGTCGGGCTGTCTGCATACAGACGTCTCGTCGCCGTGGCCGACGCGTGGTCCGACGTGTGGAGGAGTTTGACCTCAGCCAGGCCGGACACGTGCTCATGCAAACAATGCGAGAACTTGGTTGCGCCGCTTAGTGCATAGTGGCGGCGCTGCTTTAGAGGAAGCGGCAGCGTGGGAAGCAAAGCAGATGGAGGCGGCGTGGCATGCCAAGGAGCTGCTGCTGGCGGAGGTTGAGCGGCTAAGTGCAGCAAGGGCCAAGGGCAAGAAGGGCAAGAAGAAGAAGAAGAAGAATGTGGGCGTGGGCGATACGGGCGCCGCTAGGCTCAACGTACAACGAGGAGATGCTGTGCAGTTAGAGAGCTCGTAGCGAGCTCGATCGATTTTGATGAGAATCTGATGAGAAATAAATCTCAATTTTGAGCAAAAAACGCCAAAAAAATCGACTGCAGTCGAGGCTTTGACCGGTCCCCACTGCAATCAGGGTGCCGGCCTCCACCGTGCACACCACCAGTCGTCAAGAAAAAGTTATCTTGGATTTGGCATTTGTGCCTCCACTTTGTTGCCAAAATGCCATCGGCCAACCGCAGGCGGCGGGCGCGGAGGGGGCTGAAGCCAGCTGCAGCACGTGCTGCCGCCCTCGCTGCTTACCACACCGCCACGTGCGACACGCTGTGTTGCTGACAGGCTGAGAGGAGGCTGTGCGGATGCCGTCTCACTCACGCCAAAGACACACAGACGCTCAGAGCAACACAGAGGTGCTCCATATTCTCGAGGTTCCCTCACGCCTCTCTCAGCTGGGTGTCACGGTGTCACCATCGACCGCCATGAGCCAAAGTCTCGAGGTCGCTGAGCGGAGACGAGAGTCGAGAGCAAATTCCAAATAAAGCCGTACGTACGGTCTATACCAAAATTCTGTTTCTGACCCCAAAAATTACGCGAGAAGGGCGAAACGGCAACTCTTGTACCAACCCCATCGGTGAGTGTAGGTGGCTGGATTGTGTGGCCCAGACGGCGAGAGAGGAATCTGCGGCGCGGTGCGGCCTGGTGAGGCTAGCTCGGAAAGAGCCCAGCGCCTCCACCGCCGCTGCCGTACAAGGACGTGAGCGAACGGCGCGCGGCGCCCCCAGCTCTGCTCCCTATCACCAGAAATTGCGGACGGTCAGAGCCCCTGTTCACGGGCGAGCGCCCTCCGCCACGAGACTTCCTGTCGGCGGCACAGCGGCGGTGGAGCCGCCGCTTTGCAGCTCGGCGCAGAACCGAGCGGCGCGGCGCGACGGCACGAACAGGAAAGGGCCGTCAACTCGTCCTGCGACCAGCTGCTCAGCGAGGCTGCTAAGCGCGCAAGCTTCCAGCAGGAGCCCGCGCGAAGCGGGGTCGTCCGTCCCTGCGGCGGCGGCGAGTGCCTCCCGCGCGTCCTGCGGCGGCCACGCGGGCAGGGAAGGTCCCGCTGAGCAGGGCGAGGGCAGGGGCGAGGGCGAGGGCGTGGATGGTGCTCTCGCGCCTCGTGCGAGAGGAAGAGGGGCGTCACCAGCGCCCCCGGCTCGTCGTCGAGCGGCTTCCGCAGCGCGCGGCACCCGAAGAGCGGCAGCGTGCCCACCGCGCCCCAAGCCTCTGCGCCGCTAGCGAGGATCGGAGGCAGCGCCTTGGCCGCAGCGAGGTTGGCCCCGCCCGGCACGAGCACCTGAGACGCAGAGTGCACGGACGCTCAGCCTCGGCTGGGCTACGATGCGATAGCCGTCGCCCGGAAGAAGCACCGCGCGTCCGCCGTCGAGGGCGAGGCGGAGTGCGCCTCCGAGCCCTGTCGGCTGCAGCCGGAGGCCGAGCGTGGGGTACGAGTCGACTGCCTCAACCAGCGCAGCCTCGGCGTCGCGTGGGTCCTCGTAGAAGAGGGCGAGGTCGACCCCGTCTCGCGTGTACTGCAGCGGCTGTCGGCCGGCGTTGGCGAGCACAAAGACTGGGAGCCGGTCGAGCTCCGTGAAGAGCGCGTCGCGAGCAACGCCGCCCGACGCGACGCCGAGGGTGGCGGCAGAGGAGGCGGAGAGGAGGAGCAGCAGCAGGCTCGCTCGAGAGGCCATAACAAACTTTGGAGACGTAGCGTGACAGCGGAGACTTCTTTCGCTCCTCGCTTCGCTTCGGCTCGCGATGCTACCTCCAGTATCGTAGATGGTCCACTTTAGAGCTGTGAACGTGAACAGAGTGGTACCAGCACTGTGGGTCGTTGCGGCACGCATGGGGGGCCTCCCGGACGTATGATCCTAGCCCAATACATCCCACGGAGCACATCTCGATTTTTGACAGAATTAAATGCACTGCCCCCGCACGGTACTAATCGTCGTAGTTTTGGTCCCGGTGCCCTTCACGGCACCACACCGCCGCTTGACAGCCCGAGATTAGCCTAGCAGTGAGTGGGCATCGCCTGCCGGTCGGCTGGGCACGAGCCAAGCACTTGGGTGGCCGTCGACCGAGTCCGGGCGGCGCCTGAGGTGGGTGCCACGGCGTCCGCACGAAGGCGTGGCGGGGTGAGGAGCCAGGAGTGGTGAACACCTCCCCGTCGGGCGCGCGACGCGCCGGATGGTCCGCCGAGGCCGCCGCCGCCCCGGCGGCGGCGATGGGGGCGGCGGGGCCGACCCGGCCGGCGTTTGTCGGCTCCACCTACAGAAGAGCAGTCTCTGTGGGTCGACGATACCAACTCGGTAGTAACGCGGAGCGGTGCTGTGCGGCGCCGAGTCGTGCGCAAGGCGACCTCCTGAGGCTACCTGAGCTGGCAATGGATGCCACCAGGACGCACGGCTAGCAGGAGCCAGTCAGGCATGCCCTGCTGTGGAGCAGAGCCGGCTGGCGCACCGGCGATACTAACTCAGCGCGCCGCGAGAGGCGAATCTGGGCGACTTTGGAGGCGCAGTTCTCGAGCTTGCCGTCGACGATTGATGTCGGGTAAATTGTCACTGCCGTCCGGGCAGGTCTTCTCTCAGCAGGCCGAGCGCCGTGGCCTGGCTCGGCTCGCCGCGGACGGCACGAATTTATGGCGCACAAAAACTCACGAGACCTCGATACTAACAAAGACTACGATACTGGAGGTACTCGTAGAACCCAGCGCCAAGAAGAAGAAACTCTGGCGCGAGCGCACTGACAGCCAGAAGAAATCCAACAGAGCGTGACCCTTTTCCTCCCATCCCTCGCTGGCGCGTTTTGTTTTTTTTTCTTTCAGCCCTTCTTCCCCACCCCGCCCTTGCAAAATCCTGCAAGGTGGGGACGTCTGTCCTCCTCCCTCCCTAGTTTGGTTACCCCTTTCTTTATTTTTCTTTGCTTCAAGCGCAGGGGTGCTTCTTAATATCTCTAGCACCGCGTCAGCGCCTCCTCGTACAGCGGCATGTCCACCGCCGCGGCGCGCGCGACGTCGGACACCTCTGCCACGCTCAGGTTCGCCGTTGCCGTCGCGTCGGCCAGCCGCTGCATCTCGAGCCTTTCGCGGGGCGGGCGCGGCCCCATGTTCCTCGGCCTGTGGGTTAGTCCCCACTGGACCTGTGCCTCGAGACGCGCCTCAAAGCTGCCCTCCCACCCCATTCGCCGGCCAATCTGGCCCCACAGCCGCGTCGCGCAGTCGAGCGCGCCAACCAAGTCGAAGCCTCGCAGCCGCTGCATTGCCGTTGGAAGCTCGGCGAACGTCGACCGCCAGCTGGCGGCGGGCGCGTTCGCACCGGCCCTCGTCGTCGACTGGTCGACGATGTCGGGGACGAGCGCGCGAAGCTGCAGCCCCAGGGACTCGTCGGAGGATGCCCATGCGGCGAATGGCTCGGTCTGCTGCTCGCCGGAGAGGGGGGAGGCTCGCCGAGAGGGCCACATGCGATACCATGAGCGCCTGCTCACAAGCGCGGGTGTGGAAAAGCGCCTCCACACGGTGCTGCAAGATCCGATCCCAGGAGCAACATATGGCTGGCCGGGTCGCGTAGGCAGAGCACGGTGGTGATGGAGCCCCCGCGCTGGTCGTACAGCCGGCGCAGGGCGGGCAAGTGCGGCGCCACGTGCTGCCAGTACCTACAGGGCGTGTAGCAAACGAGTTATGTGCACGTCAGGGCAGGTGGGGCTCCTCGAGCTGCCCGCACTTGCCCATCGATGGCCAGCGAAGGAAGGTGTGCTCTCTGCGAGGATGGAACTCTATCGCCACGCTCTCCGCCTGCCACCTTAGCCTCTCGCCGCACAGCTCGGGCTTCCACCGCCCTGAGGCAAAGTGAGGTGAAGCACACGCTCAGCCCCCCGCCCTATCCAGCCCACCCGTCTTCCCTCGCGTCCAGCGGACCCCCACAGCAACCACAACGGCAAGCCCCTCCCCCGGCTGGCGCCTCTGAAGTGCGGGAAAATGTCCGGGAAGCGCGCAAAGAAGCATGATTCTGTGCCGTACACGAAGAGCTATTGACAGTATGGTGTGCTGTGAAGAAGAGACGTCTTCACAGAGCTGGGCGCCAACAGCGGCACGCCCGGTGCAGTGGCCCACCGCGCTCCTTTGCAGCCAGCAGGCTCTTCAGCCAGTGCACGAGGCTCGAGCCTCCCGTCTTGGGGATGTGGTAGACAATCAGCAGGCGAGGCGGCCGGCTTGTCGCGGTGGTTGAGTTGAGCTCTTCGAGCGAGCCTTTCCCTCCATCGCCCTTGCTGCCTACGTTGTCGGCGAGGAGGCTCGTGGAAGTGTGGTGTGATCTTCCGTGACTAGCTGAGATGAGCCTGCAATGCCGGCCCACGGACGGGACGCCGGCCTCCGCCGCCGTGCGACGCTCGCGCCAGCCGCGCCGTAACTTGTGGCATTCGAGAGGACGCAGGCGACTTCTTGCGGGGTCTGACAACGCACACCTTGGTGAGGCGATGAGAAGCGGTGAGGAGCGTGTGTATGGGGCAAAAGGGGGAAGAAGCCAGGAAGAAGCCCCATTCGTCCACCATATAAAAAGCCAAGACAAGGGAGTGAGACAGTGCGTGTGAATCTGAGCGTGTGCCTTGCAGCAAGATGGCCGGCCGGCAGCATTGCTTTGCTCCGCCCGGGCGGCGCGAGCAGCCGCTGCCACCTAAGGTGATTCGGTGTGCGCTAAGACATGCATAGTGACACGCATTGGCGGCCGATGGGTGAGGCTGGTGGTGCTGGTGGGGTCGGTGCAACGGGATCGGACGCGGGTTCATGGCAGGGAAAAGGACACGGGCATCTAGGTTTTTCTGCCACACAGGCCACACGCGGCGCTGCAGCATACGCGCTGCGACCAATGCCTGATGCCAACCGCGCACTCCGCTTGCGAGTTGTTGACGGTCGGGCACGACGTTCCGCACCCGGCGGCGGCGTTGCTGCTTGCCAGGCTCATGTACATGTTCTGCTGCGGACGCACGCACACTATGAAGTTCTTTCATCGCTTTCATGTCTAGATACCGCCGCGAAGAGAAAAAGGAAAACGATGGTGAGGGGTCCATGGTCACTGCTCACACAAACAAACAAAACGTTAGAGTTGTTCGGTATTGCTAAAAATCTCTCTCTCTCAAACAAACAACGCGTGAACAGGGCCCGGGGTTGTGCGTTTATGTGAACAGGGCTCCAGGCCCCAAATGATGTGTGAGTGTTAGAGTTGTTTGGTATTGTTTAAGGTATTGCTAAAAATCTCTCTCACTAAGTCTCTCGGTGTTTCTTCTCTTTTCGCTGTGACAAAACGCGAAAACAGCAGAGTCCTCCTACGGGAGCCACTGAAAAGAGTAAACGAATTTCGGCTTCTCCTTGGGTCGGCCCGGCAACCACTCACTTGCTCCTTCATGGACCCTGTCAGCGGTAGCGCCTGCCTGCTCGCACTGGTTGGCCTCTTGGCAGCGATAATCTTTTTGCAGCTTCTGGCTCTGCTCCTGTTGCGCTGCACCAGCTGCTTGCGTGGCGAGACCACTCCTCGCTACAGCTGGACGGCATCGAGAGGGCATGGCGATGCTCAGCCAGTGGCAGCGGTAGTTCCATACAAACGGAGTCTCGCAGAGATCCGGGCTGACCGTCCAAAGGCCTTGCCGGACCAGCAGGAGCAGGGGCGGCTCATGGCCATGCTGAGCTGGCTGCGATTTCCGAAACGGGAGACGCCTACTGCTGCCGTTGTCGCGACGATCGAGGATGGCTTCAGCGCGGCCTCTCCGAGGATGCGAGTGTGAGTGAGGCACGCCTCACCGGCGTTTCCCAGTTAGGGTCATCCTGCGGCGGCTCCGCATGTGTTGGTGTCGCCCTTGCCCATCTCCCATCGCCCAACACGCCACGGCGAGTTGAAGGAAGGTGTCATGTCGCGTGTCCATGTGTCTGTACTTTTGGTAAGAGAGAACTACAGTATACCGACAGCACACGCGGCCGGCCACCTCTCTCACGCGCGAGAGAAAGCCCGCCCGCCCCACCAAAGCACCATGGTCCATTATGCACCTGAGCCCGCTGTGCCCGTGGGGAGAGAGCGCTGGCATTGGCAATCCATTGGGGCTTTGGGCATGGTGCTAGCACAGCACGAACGCGAGCCGGAGCCAGCTCTAGCATGTAGCAAGTTCCGGGAGCAAGCAGCGAGCGAGACACAGAACTACTAGCTACTAGCTACCGACGGGCTGCGTGCAAACCGGACGAGGACATACTCTTAAGTAAGGTCTCATAAGATGTCATACGGTGGGCAGCGAGCGAAGTGGGTGAGACTGATGATGCTCCTTCGGGCGGCGGCTGGGGGCGGCCGCAGACGGCGCGCGTAGCGACTGCAGCAAGCGAGCGCGGTCGCCGGCCGCGGCAATGTGCTCGGCGGAAACCGCCGCCTCGTCGGCCGCGCGCCTCGCGTGGAAGTACGACGCCACTAGCGCCGGCCACCCCTCCCCGCTCGCTAACGCCGCCCAAACCGCGAGTGATGGCGGCCAGTCCCGCTGCAGCGATGGCGGCCAGTCCTCCGCGTGCAGCGCGCCGCCTGGCGCCAGCATGTCCTCGATGCTTGCGACGAGGGCCGAGTAGAGCAGAAACGTGCTGGGGCCCGCCTGCGTGAGCTGGGTCATGCCCGTCAGCGTGTCGAGAAGGACGAAGCGCCCTGAGTACCTATCAGCGTGGTGTGGTGCCCATTCTGAGGTCTTGCTTACACAGTTGATGCCGCCGCGAGCTGCCCTGGACCTCGCGAAGAAATGCTCGACGATGCACCCGCAAGCATCGAGACGGATCGTTGGTGGCACCTGGTGGAGCAGCTGCAGCAGCAGGAACAGCCCGCCGCTCCTGACGCCGGCGGTCTCGTGCAGCTGCTCGAGGCGCAGAGGCAGCCACGCTTTCATCTCTTCGAAGCCGTCGAAGCTGAGCTCAGCGCATCCGAACGAGAAGAGCTCCCTCTCGCTGCGCGCCCGCAGCAGCGGCGCCAGGAGCTTGCCGACGGCTGCGAACAGCCCCTCCTCCGCCGCCTCCCACGCTGTCGCTGCGTCGGTGAGCAGGCGGCGCTGCTCCTCCGACTGGAAGGAGCCTGGCGGCCGAGCGAGCAGCTCACGCGTGGCAGTCGTGTCGGGCATGGTCTGCAGCAGCTGCAGCGCCGCCTCGCACAAGCGCTCAAACGCAGCTTCGCCTCGCGGTCTGCCGCCGAGCATGACCTTGCACGCGGGGATGACGCAGGGGGGGTGCGCCGCGTGTAGCACGGCCGCCAGGGCGTTGGCAGACCCGAGCCCGCTGACGCCGCATAGCTTCTCGAGGAGGGCGTCGCGCAGCACCGGCCCGATAGGCAGCCCGCCGCGGCCGGCGTCTGTCCTGTCTGTCCTCAGCGACGCCTCGGTGGGGACGCTCGTCCCAGCTGGGAGCAGGCCCCGATTGATGAGCGACAGTGCGGCCTCTCCAACAGAGGGACGGAGCTCCGCATCGGCGCGCGCCCGCAGCAGCGGCGCCAGGAGCTTGCCGACGGCTGCGAACAGCCCCTGCTCCGCCGCCTCCCACGCTGTCGCTGCGTCGGTGAGCAGGCGGCGCTGCTCCTCCGACTGGAAGGAGCCTGGCGGCCGAGCGAGCAGCTCACGCGTGGCAGTCGTGTCGGGCATGGTCTGCAGCAGCTGCAGCGCCGCCGCGCACAAGCGCTCAAACGCAGCTGCGCCTCGCGGTATGCCGCCGAGCATGACCTTGCACGCGGAGATGACGCAGGGGGGGTGCGCCGCGTGTAGCACGGCCGCCAGGGCGTTGGCAGACCCGAGCCCGCTGACGCCGCATAGCTTCTCGAGGAGGGCGTCGCGCAGCACCGGCCCGATAGGCAGCCCGCCGCGGCCGGCGTCTGTCCTCAGCGACGCCTCGGTGGGGACGCTCGTCCCGGCTGGGAGCAGGCCCCGATTGATGAGCGACTGCATGACACAAATGAACACCAATTTGCGAAATGCTAAAGAAAATAGATGGGCTGACTGTCTGTTACACGCACACAAATAACAAGGAGTACAATAAACATCCGCACATGCCACACGTCAAGGCACCTCCAGTCAAAACCTCCCACAGGCAGAAAGCGTCCCGCGCGCCCGCCAAACGAACCACGAGCACGAGCGGAACAACTCTCCCCCTCCCCCTTCGTCTCTCAGACCGACCTCCCCCCCCTGGCCACCCGTAGGGCCCATGGACATTGTACTACGTGACCTCTCTCTCGAGTCTGAACGGTACTGGTGCAGTGGCCTAGCGCGCCGGCGCTGCCGCCGGCGCCGGCAAAGCGCCGGTGAGCGAGCGTTTCATGCTACGTGCGGCGGCAGCTCCGGGCCGCAGCGGGCGGCTCTGGTGCGTCGACTGGAAGGCGGAGTAGGAGAGGTCGGTCTCCGTCTCCTGCAGCGTCACGCGGCAGTTGTTTTCGCGGTTGAAGGCGGCGAGGCCGTCGGCGATGGCCTTTCGGTCGACGTCGTGGAAAGCGCGGACGACGCCCGACATCTGGAAGACGACGGAGGGAGGCTCGTCGGGGCCCGCGCGCTGGAGCTTCTGGTTCGAGGAGAAGGACATGATGTCGAGCTCCAGCCGCGAGAGCAGGTTCGTCAGGTCGAGCAGCATACCGCGCCGGTCCGGGCCGACTGCGCGCAGGTGGCCGGTGAAGTTGACTCCGTCGCGGCAGCGCGGCGAGTCGGAGCTGGACATCCAGGGCTGCGTGCGCTGCACGTTCACGTGGATGTCGCCCTGGCTCAGCTGCTGCATGTCGGACACCATCCCGCTCACGGACGCCGGCTCCGACTCGACGAGCATGATGGTGACAAAGTCGCGGCCGACCTTGTACGCCTTGACGTCGTGCACCGCGCCGCCGTGCTGGAGGACGGTGTTGGACACCTCCTGGATGAAGCCGATCCGGTCGCGTCCCGACGCGGTGAAGAGCAGGTGCTCCTTCGTCGTGTCGTAGCAGTACTCGGGCGTGGCGGACACGCCGAGGTCGTAGATGCCCTGCAGCGAGCGGCCCTGGCTGCCGAGCATGTCCATCGCCTCCTCGGGCATCGTCACCACGTCGTCGCCGCCGCGCATGTACGAGAGGATGCACGTCCAGAAGAGCGATGTCGTCGCGACCCACGGGATGCGCAGGTGCATCGGCATGAAGGCGAAGTTGACAATCGTGGACGGCACCCACAGCTTCCAGAGCGCGAGCAGGTCCTCCTGGTAGTTGTTGCCGTACTTGGCGAGGCCCTGCGAGACGGAGCCGCCGCTCACCACCTCCTTGAGCGAGTAGAAGGCGGGGAAGTACATGAGCGGGTGGTGCACGAACTGGTCCAGCACGACCTGCATTAGCATCGAGCGCGAGCCAGCGCCGTCGGCGAGCTTTGCGCGCAGCGGCTTGGCGGCATAGGACGCGGCGCCCGGGAAGAGGCGCCCGAAGATGGGCACGTAGAGCGCGTACTGCACGCCGCCGAGGTAGACGAGCCCGAAGCTGGCAAAGGTCGCATTCCGTCGCCAGTCTATGCGCTCGCGCTTCTCGAGGTACGTCTGCACGAGGTAGTCTGAGAAGGAGGTCTTTGCGCAGGAAAAGGCGCACCCGAACTTGAACGGGTGCTCCTTCGCGAAGCGCCCGATCCGTACGAGCATGCTGTCGGCGGCACCGCGCCCCGGCCGAAGGAGCAGAAGGCGGTGGAATCGAAGGGCCCAGCAAGGCGAATCGCAAAAGAGAATACGGGCCCGTGCCCGCCGGATCTTAGCGCGAGCCCTCTTTTCAAAGCTTTTCCGGAATGAAGCCGTTGAAGGCAAACTACCGGCAAGCACTCCCTCTCACACGAAAAAGACCACACGCACAGCCCACACATCACAGGGGCGGCGCGGAGCTCTAGGTCGTGTAGTCGGAGTACGTGGGCAGTGCCTTGCGCTGCTTGCTCGCGCGCTGCTTCCGCTTCTTCGCCATGTAGTTGTCGAGCCGGCCGCTCTTCTCCAGCTGCTGGAACTGCTCGGTGAGCTGCTCCTCCCGGATCTCGCGCGCCTTTTTGTAGTACGGCCGCTTGCCCGCCGCAACCGCCACCACCTCCTTCTTGCGCACCGCCGACTTGAGCCGCTGCCGCTCGGCGGCCTGGTCGTGCGCCATCAGCTGGTTCGACTTGCGGCTCAGCTCGAGCTTGAGCGCCTCCACCTCGTGCGGCGGGAGCGCCGCCGCCGACGCGCCGCGCTTCCTCCGCTTCCGCTTGGCGCCGGGCGCGCCCGCGTGCTGCGCCTTGGCCGCCGCCTTGGCGGAGGCGAGCGTCGACTTGAGCTGCCGCACCTCCTCGCGCTGCTTGTCAAACACAAAGCCGTACTTTTGCCGCCACGCGTGCTCGTCCACCGCCCCCTTGCTCACCGCGTCGAACCGCGGGTCGCGGCCCGACTTGCCTGCGCCGGCAGAGGCGCTGAGGCCGGGCGCGACGCGGAGCGTGGAGACGGCGCGCTTGGTCGACTGCTGCGCCGGACGGTTCTTGTTCGCGCGAGGCTGAATCTCCATCGCGGATAGGCGCAGGCAGAAGCCGAGCAGAGCGCGGGAGCCCTCAAAAACGGGGACAAAGGCGCCTGCCTGGTAAAAAACAAATGCAACGAAAAAATATCAAGGAAAAAATATCGCCGCGCACGGCCGCGTGCAGCACCAGCCTCCTGTCTCCAGACAGATGGTCGTCGGCATCAACCTCGGCTCGCAGGCCGCTGTCGTGGCGTCGGCCGACGGGGCCATCCTCCGCAACGAGGACGGCGGCGTCCGCACCTCGTCCATCGTCGCATTCACGGCCGCCGAGCGCAAGCTCGGCGAGGCTGCCGGCGGGTCGCAGGCGAAGGACCGGGTCTGCTCGGTGCCTCGGCTGGGCCTGCTGAAGCACTCCGCGCTCGCCGACGCCGCGGTCGCGCGCCACTGGCCCTTCCCACGGTCCGAGCACGCCTCCGGGCTCTCGCAGCTAGCGGTGCCTGGCTTTGGCGACCAGAGCGGCGTCGCCCTCCTCGGTGCGCTGCTGGGAAAGCTGCGGTCCACGTCGGGCGCGGCGGCAGGGTCGCCCGTCGCGCTCTCGCTGCCGCCCTGCGCCGCGGCCGGCGCGAGTCCGGAGGAGGCGGAGGCCAGCCGCCGCTTTGCAAAGGCGGCGCTCGCCGACGCTGCTGCCGTCGGAGGGTGGGGGGAGGTGGTCGCTCTTCCGACGCCGGCGGAGGCGGCGGGCGAGGCGCTCGCACGCAAGTACCCCCGTGGCGAGGCGGCGGTCGACACTCTCGTCGTCGACGTCGGCCACAGCTGCGCCTTTGTGGCGGCGGTGCGGCTGCACCCGCTGGCCAAGGAGGGCGCCAAGGAGGGCGCCGCGGCGTGGCGCGCCGAGCTGCTGTACGAGGAGAGCGACGCCTTTCTGGGGTGCGACCAGATGGACGACGCGCTCTTCGACCACTTCGGCGCCAAGGTCGGCGCGTCGCACGGGACGCCCATCAAGCCCGCCAGCCGCGCCGGCTGGCGGCTGCTGGACGGCTGCGAGAGGCTGCGCAAGCTGCTCTCGACGCTGCCCGAGGCGGCGGTGTCGGTGGAGAACCTGGTGGACGGGTGCGACGTGCCGCTCAAGCTGGCGCGCGACGACTTCGTCGCCCTGCTCGCGCCCCTCCTCGCCAAGCTCGGCGCGATGACGCGGCGAGCGCTCTCCACCGCTGGCCTCGAGCGGCTCGCGTCGGTCGGTCGTCGTGCGACCCTGAAGAGGCCTTGTATAGGACGCCTCCCGCGACACGTCGACGGCACGCACCGTAGGTGGAGCTCGCGGGCGGAGGGACCCGCATCCCGGCGGTGCAAGAGGCTGTCACGCAGGCGCTGCTCGAGTCGGCGGCGGGCGCCGCGGTCGGCGGTCTCGAGGACAGGCGCTTTGGCGCCAAACTCGACGACGCCTCCCTCGCCGTCGGAGCAGCCCTCGTCGCCAAGCGGGCGGTCGACGCGGCAGGGCCGGCGGCGGGGGCGGGGGCCGCCACCGCGGGGGAGGCGGGGGCGGCCGCGGCGGCCGGCGAGGCGGAGGCTGCGGACGCTGCTCACGGCAGCGCGTTGGGCGCGGAGGCGCTGGCGGTCTGCGTGGCCGCGGAGGCGGAGATGGCGGGCCGCGACGCGGCTGCGGCGGCGCGCTCGGCGGCCGTCAACGAGCTCGAGGGGTACATCCTCGAGGCGCGCGGCATGCGGAGCCGCAAGCATGGCTCGCTCATCGACGGGGCGTCGCTGGAGCCAATGCTGGACGAGGCCGAGGACTGGCTGTACTCGGACGCGGGAGAGGCGGCCGGCTGCGGCGAGCTCGGCGCCTTCCTGGCCGCGCTGCGCGTCAGGGTGGACGGCACGATGGTTGCCTTCCGCGAGAAGGTCGAGGCGGAGCGGGTGGCGAGCGAGGCCGCGCTGCAGGCGAGCGCCGACGCCGCTGCAGCCGAGCGCGCGGCGAACGGCGAGGACGAGGACCACGACCAGCGGAGGCTGAAGTACCCCGACCGGCTTCGGATGGTGCAGAAGAACAAGGACGAGGGCACGGAGCTCTTCAAGGGCGCCGTCGACGTGACGCAGTACCGCCAGGCGGCCGCGCGCTACAACAAGGCGCTGACGCACGCCGCCAAGTTCGTCGACTTGTCGCCCGACCAGAGGGAGGAGGTGGACGCGCTCAAGCTGTCCCTCCACCTCAACATCGCCATGTGCTGGCTCAAGATCACCGACGCGACCAACCACCTCGACCAGGCGAGCTCGCCCTCCCAAAAGCCTTGCATCGCCCTCTGTCGCCCTCCATCGCTCTCAACCGCCCAACCTCGCCCTCGCCTCGACCAGGCCATCCGATCGTGCACCGACGCGCTCGCGCTGGACGGCGAGAACGTCAAGGCGCTGTACCGCCGCGCCACCGCCCTCGAGCAAAAGAAAGACTACGAGGCGGCCAAGGCCGACCTCGCCGCCGCCGCCCAGATTGCACCCGACGACAAGGCCGTCCCCAAGCTGCAGCAGCGCGTCGAGGCGCAAATCAAGCGGCAGCTCGACAAGGAGAAGAAGATGTACGGCAAGATGTTCGGATGAGACCCCGCCAACCGCCGTGAGCGGCAGCCGGCGATCACTCTGCTACTGCTGCCACTTGCACGCGCCCTGTGCGCTGCGGTCCTTAAAGTTGCCGCCACCGACCGGCCCAAACGCATCGCTAGAAAGTAGAATCGCTCCACGCTGCACTGCTTCAACATTCACGTTCAACGCATGCACGGATCATTATTACTTTCTTTTGCGAGTTGTATATTGCTCGCTGGCATTTTTGGGCGGATGGGCAGAGAGATGGCGGAATTGGAGGCTGGCAGCCGGTCTCGACACTCGAGCGGCGCTCCACACACCCTGGTGGTGGTGCCGCTCCTGAGTGTGAGTCCTCTGAAACTGCTGACTCACTTATGTGCGGCACAGGGAGTGCAGCCTGGGTAATGATAGAAGAACAGCTGTTGTCAGCTGAGAGCCAGCCCGTTGGAGTGTGAAGGCGTCGTAGCCCTCCGGTCTACTGAAGACCCGCAGGGCTGGAGCGAAAAAAAAGAGCAAGCGAGTACGAGCTGAGTCCTGAGACGTGAGAGCCAGAGCGAGAGCCCGCCGACCGGCGAGGCGAGACGCTCGTGAAATATATCATAAAAGCTCCGTTCCCGCGCTGCGCGGCGTGTAGCTGTGGGCGAGTGCTGGCTCGTTCTCACAGCAAGCGCCATGAGCCGCGTAGCGACGACCCACTGGGCGCGCGGCGGTCGCTGGCGGCGGATCCGCTCCGCAGCGGGCCAGGCGAGCCGAAAGAGACCGCCTCCTCCGCGTCGCGAAGCCACTCGGGCTCCTCTTGGGAGGGGAAGTTTTTGCGGATGGTCTGCAGCTGATGGAGGCGGTCCTGGTTCGCGCCCGCGGGCGAGGCCACCTCGAAGGAGGACGCCGTCCGGCTCGAGGAGAGGGAGGGCTCGTCGTGCTCGTACGGGGTGTACGCGCGCCACGTCGCCTCGCCGCTCTCCCTGCCGTTGGGCGTGTTGGATGGCGGCGTGCCGGTCGAGAAGTCGTGCCCCTCCAGCAGGACGCCGGCCGCCTTTCTCGCACGAGCCGTCACCTGGCACGTGCGAAGCAGCAGCAATACGGCGACGAGTAGCAGCGCGGAGGCCACGCATACCGCTGCAACCACCCAGGCAGGCGGGGCGTCGGCAAGGCTCTGCGCTGCCTCGCTGCCCGGCAAGACGCAGCAGTGATACCCCCAGCAGCCGCTCTCGCCGCAGACCGGGTCGTCGAACGGGTACTCGAGGTCCCCGCGGCAGCAGAGGCCCGAGCCGCAAAACCCGGAGCTGCATCCGCCGCTCTCGCCCTCTGGATCCAAGCAGCGAGACCAGCAGTCGACGTGCTCGTTGAGGACCGGCGCGCTCTCGCCGACCACCGACACGCAGCAGTGGTAGCCGCGGCACCCAGCGTCGCCACACCCCACGAACCCCTTCGCCGGCTGATGCCGCATGCAGCAAAAGCCGCCAGAGCCGCAGAAGCCGCTCCGGCATGCGGGGTCGAACTCGCCTGTCGGATCGACGCAGTCCTCTATACAGTGCTCACCCTCGTTGCTGACCTCTGCAGACGCGACGTCGGCGCAGCAGTGCTCGCCCACGCATCCCAGACCGGCGCAGCCTGCTGCTGCAGGCATGTCCGAGCGACAGCACAGCTCAGTGTCGGCGCATGGGGACCCGGCACAGCGGCCACCGTAGAAGGAGCCTGCGCTGGAGCAGGCGTCCCAGCACGACTCGCCGGCGGCGGCGAGATGGATGACAGGCGTGAGCGGCAGCATGGCACGCTGAACGCGAACCCCCCGACAGCGAACACAACGAAAAAACTTCTTGCACACAAAAGCGCAGTCGGCGCAGCAGGCCGCGGAAGGGGAAGGGGGCTAGTCTAAGGCCCACGTCGGGGTCGCCGCCGTCACTGCCACCGCCCCTGTCCACGCCACGCGCCGGACCCAGTGTAGTGTGTGCGTCCTCCATGGGTGTGACTGAGGAGTCTTCCAATTATTCGGGGGGGGGGGGAAACATGGCGGGGGAGGCGGGACCGAGGGGGGCGCAACCGTCGCCATCGGCACCGCCGTCGCCGCCCGAGCCGGTCGGCCCCGCGCCTGCCTACCCGCCGCCAACGGGACCGGCGCACGGGAGAGAGTACCCCTCTGACGAGGACGGAGACGGCCCCTACAAGACCGGGGTCGAGGGTACCGCCGACGCCGAGGTCCTCGCCGTGGGCGGGCGCGCGGCCAGCGTCGCATCGGGCGGCGCGGATGCGGAGGAGAGGACCGGGCACGGACATGTCAACCTCGCCGATGTGGACGGCATCACGCCGACCACGGCCGAAGGTGTGGAGGCTCAGCTCGACGCGGAGACACTCTGCAGGGGAGGTCGGGCCCCGCGCCCGTCGCACAACTATCGGGATGCGGCCAGGAGGAAGGACCGAGAGGTGGGGGAAGACGCCCCGGAGTGAAAGTTGGGAGACCTCGAAGAGGGGCCCGGTGTGGTGAGGTGCCGGGTGTGGATGGGCGTCGAGTCCGTGTCGAGTGTTTACTAGCTCCGAGTAGAGGGCGGCGTTCTGCTGCTAGGGGAAACCTGGAGCGCGGAGCTAACCCTCGGAGACCCGTGTTTACTTTAAGGCCCTTGCCCTGCGAATGCGCACCCCCCCTAGCTAGGGGTCAGGGCTCTCTAGCCCGTAGCCCGATGCCGATCATCCGGCTCGCTGGGTGCGCTTCTCAGCTCCCCGGCCCCGGATGTGAGGTTAATGACTGCACTCCAAGTGCTCCAAGTGCACGCCCTACAGCTTGTACGATGCTTTGTTTCTCGTGCCGTCCTCCCATCCCTCCCTTGGGTTGTCCGTTTTCTTTCTTTCTTTTTTGTTTCTCGCTCTCTCTCTTCCTACGAGCTATGTCCTATGTGGACGCTCCCCTGGTCGCCTGGACCCTGCTGCACACACCACGGCGCATTGAGACCAGACACAGGCTTGCAGCCTCGCGAATCCCTCTAAAGGCGAGACCAGGATTGCTGGGAGGAGCCTCGCGGACGGGAGCCCGAGCGGCGAGAGGGTGGACGAGCCGAATGGCACGCGTCCCCGCCAACGCCAGACAAGGGCTGCACCGTTCCGACGAGCCGCTCAACCCGCTACACTCACGCATGGCCGCAACGACGGCCTAACTGAGAAAGCCGAGCTCGGCGCCGTTGGCCTTTGCTAGCTTGACCAGGTTCACCTTTAGGGTTTTCGGCGCCTCCTTAACAAACTCGTCATAATCAATCGTGCAGTTGTCGTCTGCGTCGGCACGAGCAAGGATCTTGTCGATTTGGTCGTCGCTGAGGTGCGAGAAGCCAAGTCTCCTCAGCGCGGCCTTCAGCTCCTCGCCGTCGATAGCCCCCGAACCGTCCATGTCTGCAAGCTCAAACATCTTCTTCAGGGCGATGCATCCGAACGGGCTGTCGGAGGTCTCCACGAACGCCTGGATCACCTTTGTGTGCTCGCTGATGACGTTGGCGCGAAACTTGAGAAAGCGCTGCTCACCCATGACGCGCTTGGTGAGCTTGACCAGAGGCGTGAATGGGCCATCCTTTGCGCCACCCATCCGAAGGGCGTGCGGAGCGCTGCGGCTGGCAAACGGCGGTGTGGCGAGGCGCTGCGGCGCCGGAGCGGCGAACTGTGTGCTGCCAGCGAAAAAGCCGTGCACGTCGCACAGGGCGAAGGAGAGGATGAGCAGGAGGCGCCCCATCATCGGTGGCGCAGCAGCGGTTGACACTGACGGCATCGACGGCATCCACTACTTGTCTGTCGCTGTCCTGTCCAGGAAATGTCACCTAATTTTTCTTTGTTGTTGTGGCCTCCGATTTTTCTTCTTGTCGCAGGCCCGCATTAATGTGCGTCGGCATGGCCGTGCTCTTCGGGCCGCCCACGACGTGTCTGGGCTGCTACTGGGTGCACAGCCGCGGGCAGGCGACCGCACACTGGTACCTACAGCGCGTGCCAGCATTCACGTGGCTATCGGCGACAACTGGCGCGGGCGCGATCGCGGCTGCCTATACGGCGCAGCTTCGCTCAGTCGTGCGGCACTTTGAGCCGGGAGGCGCGCTCGCCCTCGACTATCGTAACGTGCAAGCACTGGGCAGGCCTGGGGAAATCTCAACCTGGGGCCAGTTCTGGAGGCTAACGGGCCCGCCAGTCGCGGCGAGGGTGGGCGCGCTCCTCGTTTCGTGTTACGTGGGCGGCGTGGCGCACGCCTGCGCGGGCGCCGCTTCTTCGCCCGCTGACGTGCGCTCTCTCTCCCGAAGGGAATAGACAGCGTCCGCCTCGAAAACAGTGTAGGTCATTGAGTCGTACGTGATAGGTCTGCGGTCTGTGTACTGTTAACTGGCTGAGAAGCATTATCCAGTGCACTGCTCCTGTGTGAAGCACTAGAGGCCGTCATCGCATTCGCCTTCGCCGGACCCAGTGCTGCCTTCTGACTGTCGTCGCTGTCTCTCCAGTCTCGGCTGTCTGTGCGGTTTATGATTCGATAAATAAACGTATAACGTAAATAAAAACGGACATCTCTACCCACTGTGAGCTCGAGACTGTGAGATGGGTAAAAAGGAACAGGCCCCCGCCCTTGCGATCTTTGTGCAGGGTTCTTTGTGGGTGTGGTCGGCGACTAGCCGGGGTCGTCCTCCCGATGGGGGACTAGCACTAGCCGTCTTCCACATGGTCCCTCGGGTCCCTGCTCGCCTGCTGCGCTCCTAATGCTAATCTCTTCGTACATCCTCCTGCTGATCTCCGCAAAGTCCTGCTCCCTCCCTCGTCTCGCCCTGCGCGTCTGCTCCGCCTCACCGTCTTCTGCCCTGCGTCGTCTGGCGACGGGTCCTCCATAGAGCATAGTCGGTCGAGGTCGCCGCCCTCCTCGTGCCTCTTCCCAACGTTCCCTCGGCGGCCGATGCCGTCTGCTCCGGCTCCCCAGTCCCCGGCTCTGCCCTGCTCTCGTCTGCGCTAGTTTCTGCTTCGTCATCATTCGCGAGGCGGCCTCCAACATGCGAACCGACAGCCGCGAGGACCGCTTTGCTGTCTACGACCTCGCTCCACCTCCCCCGCCGCATCCTCACGAACGGGGACAAGGATTCGCCGCTCTGCCGGCGCGACACGACGCTGGCCGTGATCCTCTCGCTCTCCCCGTTCCTACCTGAGTGGTTTACGCTGGCGGTCGCCACGGAACCGGACGGCACCATTCCGCAGGGCCTCGAGGACTGGAGCATCACGGGCGAGGCGGGCCGCCCCCCTGAGTTCCTTAGGTCCTTTATCGCGGAGATGGACTGGTACGGTACGCCTACCACCCCCGGCCTGTGCTACTACTTGTCCCGCCGCCAGACCGCGGTGTACATGCCGCCGAAGCCGGAGGACTGGTACTGCGTGCCGTCTACGCTCCGGAGGCTCGCCGACTTCGGCCAGCGCCTCTTCAGCGCGCTTGGGTACCCGCCTACCGTCGAGCACGGGCACTCGTTCCAGTCCTTTATCCACCTCATCATCTTCTACCTGGAGAAAGCCCCGGACCTTCCCACCCCGGACATGAAAATCCGATGGGTCGACGACTGCGACACCTGCGCTCGCGAGGGTCTCGGCCTGGCCGCGCAGTCCCACAAGCTGCGCATCGGCCTCGCCGGCGGGGCGCCGCAGCCCCCCCTCGAGGCTCTGCTGCCAGAGGCCTGCGCCCCCATCAAGCTGCTGCAGGCCCGGTGGCTCAAGGTGGAGAAGGGCCTCGCAGACGAGCGGGACAAACCGCAGATGCTCCAGCGCGACGAGCGCGCTACGGTGCAGCTCTCGGGGGCGAACCACGTCCCACTTCGCTCCGAGCGCCCGCAGCGGTACAAGCGGCTCCGCGCGGGCGCCTGCACCCGCTCCCGAGGGGCCTGGCGGGGGCCCCATGCTCCTCCGTGGCGACGAGGCCCTGCACCAGCCGAGCCTGCCGTGGCGGCGCGGACCCTCTCTCGCCGACCTCCGGCGCGCGCGGCCAGCCGAGCGCGAAGCTGGGCCCGAATGCCCGAGCAATGTGGGTGGTACGAGCGCCAGCCACCGCACGGCGCACTCGCCAGGGGCGGCTGGCGACCCTACGCCTCGCATAGCCAAGTGCGTGCGCCTCGCGGTGCTCCTCGCCTCCTGCCAGGCGGTGGCGGGCATGGGCGTGCCTCATCAGCCGTTTAGCCCCGCTGCCCGAACCAGCCTCCCAGAGAGCGCCCCCGTCATGCTGCTCGCCCTTGTCGTAGCCGCTCTCGCCCCGCCGCCCTCTGGCGGGCGGCCGTCATCGCGAGTGCCGGCGACTCGAACGCGCCGACCGCCGCCCTCGTGGCGTCTCTGCCACCATCGCCGCCACCGATGCCCACGCACCCGGCGCCCTTTCCCGGCGTTACCAGCGAGTACTTCCCGGACCGCCGCCGAGTGTATCGCCAAACCATGTACCACCGCGTGCATGAGGACAGGGAGGCGGGGCGCCTCCGCCAGTGGTTCCCAGGCGCCTACAAATGGATGACGTGCGTCCTAGTGACGGACGATCCAGCCGACGCGCCCTTCGGCCTTAGCGCGGAGCTCGACCACGTGATGGTGGCCGAAGTTGGCTGGAACGGCCGCCTGTCCCGAGCCGTGGCCATCCTGCCTGATGGGCGCTACGTCTTCCCGCGTTGCCTCCAGATCATACCGTCCGTCACCGCCGAAGTGCTGAGCGACGACGAGGCGCGCCACGTGCTGCGCGCTGCCGTGCGACGGTACGGGGATGAGGACTGTCGCCGCAGGGGCCACCGCGGTTTTCACGACACGCGCTACATTCAACCCGAACTCTGTCGAGCCTTCGCTCGGACGGGGGCTGACCTTCCCTGGTTCTCTAACCCTCACTGTCGTCGCATGCGAGGTTCTTGTGTCTCTTATCACGCTACTGTGAATCCCCAGGGCCTCCAGGGCTCGCACCTCAACCTCTCACAGACCAGCGCAAAAAATATTTTCTTCTCATAACAAGGCTGTGAATGACCAGCGGGCGCAGCTCGTTCGGCGGGCAACGTTCGGCGGGCAACATGGGAGCGAAACGCTTAGACGACCCTTCTATGTCATATGCCAAGGTCGAAGTCGTCGAAATGGAGAGAGCCATCGACCGCGCCGTTGAGTTGGAAAGAGCCGTCGACGACGCCAAGCGTGCCCCTGTGAGGGATAGAAGGCCAGAGCTGGGGCGGCGATGCGTAGTTTTCCGACGCCTCGTGCTGGCGGCCTTACTAGCTACTGGGGCCGCTGCGTACGTCGTCGTTGCGAAAATATTGGAGTGCAACTGGAACCCCCTGCAGTGGAGCAGCAGCTCGCAGCGATTCGAGATGTGCCTTGCCGTCTGGGACAATCACGCGCACTTTGTCCGCGACATCTTGTGGCGCTCCTTCCGGCGAGACTGGCCGGCGCCCGCTCGGCTGGAGCCGTGGATGGCGACATTCCACGGCGCGGGCCCGCTACTGAGCGCGCTGGAGGCTGCGGGCGCGGCTCACGAGCTGGTGCAGCCCCCTTCGCCCCTATTTGAGTGGAAGACACTGGTGGGCGACGGCGTGGTGACGGTCTGCCCGCCCTCGCCTGAGTTCTCGTTCTACTCGATGCTGGCGAGCACGCAGCTGAGCGCGCCCGACCTGGACGTCTATCTCAGCCGAGGCCACAATACGCGCCGGCGCTTCACAAACGAGGGCGCCATGCTAGACGCCCTTCGCGATGCTTTCCCCGCGCTTGTGGTGGCGGACACCTCGGTGCCGCTTCTCGAGCAAGCGCGCTTCTTTACCCGCGCGCGCGTTCTGATCGGGTGCGCAACGCGCCTGTGCCCGCCAGCCCGATCCCGCCTCCACACAGTCGTGCAACTAACTCGGTCACGTCAAGCTGTCGGCGTGTCACGCCGCCCCCGCCTCCTCCGCAGCTTGCATGGCGCGGGCCTTGCCAATGCCGTGTGGATGTCGCCGTCCCACCTCCACTATCTCGTTGAGATTATGCCCGGCAACTACTCCAAGGTCACCTACGGCAACCTGGCGGGCTGCCTCGGGCTGGGCTATGTGCGCCTGCCCACCACAATGCACAGATAGCACGATAGCACCGCAAAGTCCGTAGGACGTAGCGCGGCAGCTCGCGCGCGCAGCTCCCGGCACCCGAGCCCGTCTCTTGGTCCGTGTGCTGCTGCAGGAGCGCATCAATACGCCCACCTCGTTGGTGCGCGCATCCAATCCTCGCGACATCGAGCGCCGAAGGGAGCGCGATGCCATCGTGGAGGTGTCGCCCGCGGACCTAGCAATGGCGACGAACGTGTCCCGCAAGATTGTCGCGGCCCGAGAGTCGTTCGAGCGCTTACGCTTCTAGGAGCGCGCCGCCGCCGCCGGCGGTGCGCCGCGGCGACGGCGCTGCGGCGGGTCGTGCAGCGCCGGACGGCGGGGGTCTCGCGTGCGCCGGGCGCGCGTCTCGCCGGAGCGCGAGGGCGGGACTCCACACTCCACGCTGCGGAGGAGGCACGCTTGAACATCGTTCGGAAAAGCGGAGGCTGGTCCGTCGCCGGCGCGGGAACTGGGCGCCGGCGGGAGGTTGGCCGGAACGGAGTTACCGGTTGTTTGGAGGGAGGTTTTCTTTTCCGAGCTGCGAGGCATTCGAAAGGGCAGCAGCTCGCAGCCAGTTGAGCCTCGGCAGCTTTTTAGCCTCTCCCGAGAGGCCCCGAATGGACTGCAACGCGTGCGAGTTCTGCCTCGACAAGAAGAAGAACGGCGGCCCCGGCCTCAAGCGCAAGGCGTGCCTGTACAAGCAGCGCGGCGGCGGCCCCGCCGCTGGCGGCAGTCAGAGCGCCGACGGCGCAGGCGCCCAGCAGCCTGCGGAGGCTGCGCCAGCGCGCGCGCCGTCGCCGCCGGCCGGGGCTGAGAGCGGCGGGGACCAGATCCCCGCCGCGGCCGCCCCCTCGCCGGCGCAGCCCCCCTCGCCCGCTCCGGCCGCCGCTGCAGCCGGCGTCGCCAGTGCGGCCGGCGCCACAGCAGGCGTGATTTCGTTCAAAAAGAATTTGTCGCCGCCCGGCCCGCAGCGGCCACGTTCCAGGGGCGCAACACCTCGACAACGAGCGATGTCCAAGTCCTCCAAGAGGGATCGAAACTCGGAGGGTGGCGAGAGCTCGTCCGGCAAGCGCGTCAAGGAGTCTGGCGCTGCGGCTTCCTCTTCCTCAACCGCGGCCGCGCCTCAGGCCGAGGAGCGGCCGCCGCTGTCGCCGGCTGCCGCGCCTGCGGTGGCCGCGCCTGCGGCGGCCACGCCCGCGCCCGAGTGCCCCGTCGCGGACGAGGACTCGCACCCGCATCTCTGCTGCTCGGTCTGCCTCTCCTTCCCCGAGGCGGAGGTGCTCCAGTGCTGCGCAGGCCACATTGTCTGCGGCGGCTGCTACGAGCGTGTCTGCCACGAGGAGAAGCCAAGCTGCCCGTCGTGCCGCGAGGCGCTCGACCTCTTCAAGCCGATCCGCAACATGCTGGCCGAGCGCTCGATTGCGATGCTCCCCATCCGCTGCCCCAACGACGAGTGCGGCCGCATGCTGACGCGTGGCGGCCTGCCCACGCATCTCGCCGACGAGTGCGCCTACCGGCGGGTGGCCTGCAAGTACTCGCCGCTGGGATGCAAGTGGGAGGGCGTGGCGGGCGAGCTGGCGGCGCATGAGGACCGCTGCAAAAAGGCGGAGGCGCCCGGCTGGAAGCTTCTCAAGCGCGTCGTCGAGCGCGAGGCGGCGCAGCGTAGCGCGCATGCAGCGGCGCTGACTGCGGCACGCGAGGGGCAGCGCGTGGTCGAGATGCTCTCTTCGCGGTGCAAGAACGTCGAGTTCACCAACGTGGTGCTCCACCGCTGCTCCGCGCACGAGCACGTCGCGGGTCGCCCAGCCCATTGCGTCTCGGCCACCTTCCACGCTTTGGGCTTCCGCTGGAAGCTCTACACGCTGTCGGAGCACACCGAGCGGCGCTTCTCGGCGGTGCTCCAGCTGCGCGAGTCGCGCGCGCCGCTGCGCACGGACGCCTTCATCCTTCCCGGCCACGTGATGCCCGAGGGCGTCCAGCTGCGCATCGGCACCCTCGCCCGCACCTTTGACTCGCGGCACAAGACGTCGGAGCCGGTGCTGCTGGCCGAGGGCGGGGCGGCGGAGCAGCTCGACGCACTCGAGTCGGTCACGCTCCGCGTCGGGCTGATCGACAGGCGCGCCGGCCGGCCCGACCCCGGCTTCCTCGGCCAGCTCAACATGGGCGGCGGAGGGCTCGACGGGTGGGACGAGGAGGGAGTCCTCTCTGACTCTGGCGGCGGCGGCGGCGGCGGCTCCGATTCAGACTTCGAGTCGGATGACTCGGGCGGAGCGAGCGGCGGACGCGGGTACTACTGAGGACCGTCTGCTCGGCGCGAGGGCTGTCACCCCCCGAGCGTGATGCTGATGGCGCAGACGACGGCACCCGCGTGCGCAGGGACGGCGGCCTGGCGTGTGCGCTACTGGCTTAGTTACGGCACTGGCTATGCGGCCTACGTCAGTACCGCGTTCGGCCTGAGAATCCTGATTGATGGCTGCGGCAGGCTCTGCGGAGCCGAGCGCGGCTCCCCCCTCGCCCTCGGCCGGCCTCCCCGAGGCCGAGCAGAACGTCCAACGACTCTGCGCATCTCAACGACAGTCGAGCAATCGACACCAACGTGTGCCCCTGTGGCTGTGCGCAAGGTAAGGTAAGGTAAGGTAAACTCCACACACACAAAGTGGTGGGGCAAGGGGGGGGCGACCCTCGCATCTCCACACCCGTCAGCGCAACGTCCATGGTCCAATTTGAATTGAGTCTCGGCGCCACACAGGGGCGGACAGGCATCCGCACCATCAGCCGCGATCAGCGGGCCGCTCGAGAGACGTCAGACGAGAGACGGTGATCGAGCCAACACTGTTCTAGGACGCATCGGTAAACAATGATGGGGGGGTCGCCCCCCCAGACGACAGCCATGGCGCTCGAGCTAGTCGCTAGTGGCCTCGAGCGTGGCGGGATGCGGGCGAAGCGGCGCGGATATACGGTAGGTGCCCGGGCGGGGGGAGACGGAATGGTGGACCATGTCCGCCGTGAAGATCAGCTTTTACAACAACCATTACAAATAACGTTATAACGTTAATAAAGACTCACGTCAACAGAACGCGCACGTAAGGCAAGGGCTAGGGCCTAGGGGGGACGACACGATCAACAGGGTGGGCAGGCCCGGGCAGCCGCGGCGAATCCGCGACCACACCACGCACACGAGACGAGCGCCCCCCCACAAATCCCGCACTGTGCCTATGCATTATGACAGGAGCAGACCGCGTCACAGCGCCTGACTAGCTCTCTCGAGCACGCCATGGGCGACGCGCAGGGGAGGCGGGAATGACATGCATCGCAGCAAAATGTCGCAGTCCCAGCGCACTGATGCGTGGGTTGCCTCTCGGTACAAATCCCGCCCGCCCTAAGGTGGGCGGCGGACGGGGAGGAGCGACTGTCCCTGCTGCCGAACCGGTA
>NW_005198759.1:48967-50850 GCF_000372725.1 Emiliania huxleyi CCMP1516
TCGCGTAGTGTTGCTGTGGTAGCAGGGAGGAAGGGGGGGGGAGGGGTTTGACGGCTAGACGGACGGCACGCGCCTGCACAGGCCGGTGGATGTCGGCCATGGTCGTCGCCGGCCCGACCGAAGAGGCCGGGTCGGAGGACGACACTGCCTTGGGCTGCGGCTTGCCGGCGGGCGTCAGCATGGGGAATCCTTTCGGCGTCGGCGCGTTGATCGCCTCGGCCGCCGCGCGCGCAAGCGTCTCGGCGGCCTCGCGGCTCGCCTGCATCGACGGGGAGATCTTCTTCCCGTCGATGGACGTCATCATCCGCAGAATGCCCGGCGCCGCGGGAGACGGGCCGATTCCGGCAGGAAACGGGCCGACTGGCGCGGCGGAGGCCGGCGCGCCGTGTGACGAGCCGCGGGGGTAGTCGACCTCCATCGCAGCTGCCTTCTCCGCCGCCGCCGCTGCCGCGATGAGCGTGTCGGCCGGCGAGGCTGGCTGCCGCGGCGAGCGAGGGCCGCCACCAGGCGACCGAAGGCGCGCGGGCGAGGAGGCGGCCTTCGCCTCCGGGGCGGGCTCGGAGCGTTTGCAGCCCTCGAAGGCGCCGAACGGGTTTTTGCAGTCGACGCACTTGCAGTTGTCGGAGCACTTGACGCCAGACTGGTAGCACTCGCAGTACCTGGGTTCAGGCGGGGGGATGAGGCGGTGAGGCCGCTCGGCCACGGCCCTCGGAGGGGACGGGACGCGGCTGAGGGGGGCCGCGGAGGCTGAGGGGGGGGCCGCTGAGGGGAGCGCGCGCTCCCGGGGCGGCCCAGTGCGCGCGCGCGCGCGCGTGGGGTGAGGTGTGTGTGTGTGTGTGTGTGTGTGTGTGTGTGTGTGTGTGTGTGTGTGTGTGTGTGTGTGTGTGTGTGGGGGTGGGGGGGGGGGGGGGGCTCGGGTCGGCTGTCGCGCGCCGCTTGATGCAGCCGCTCTTCTTGCAGTTGCAGCCAATCAAGTGCACCGCGTCGGTCCCCTCCTCCCCGCCGATGCGCGGCTTGAAGGCGTTCGCCTTCTTCTTCTCCATCGCGGCGATGGCGGCGGCGCGCTTCTGCCTCCGCTCCTCGGTCGAGTCGTCGTTCTCGCAGCCCTTGCACACGCACTCGGCGGAGCAGAGGTTGCCGACGGCAAAGCAGACGCAGTAGCGCTTGAGGCAGCCCGACTTGTCGCAACGGCACTTTACGGGCTTTCCTTTCTCCTTCTCCTGCCGCTTGCCGCGCTTGCTCGAGCCCGACGTCGACTTTCGCCGCTCGGCCTTCTCCTCTCCCCCCTGGTCCATGCCGCCCACGACGAGCTCGCCCAGGTCAAAGTCGTCGTTGCCCATCTTGTCAAACAGCCCCTTGACCAGCTGGCTGGAGAGGGGCGAGAGGCCGACTCCGTCGGTGGCGAGCGACTCCTCGAGGTTGCGCTTGGGCGCCTTCTTCTCCTGCGCGCCGCCGCCCGACGGCCGCGCCGCGGGCGGCGGCATCATCTCGGAGGCGGCCGGGTCGCGCGAGCTAAACGAGTGGTCGAGCGCCCTCTTCAGGTCCTGCCGCAGCTGGTCGGGCGTATTGGCGGCGCTGTTGGGCGAGGCGGCGAGCGACGAGCCGAGCAGCACGCCCACGATGCCGCTCGCCTCCACCGGCCGGTCCGCCGACCCCATGGACGGTCGAGGCATCGGCAACCGCGGCGTGCGGTCCAGCATGTTTGCCAGCTGGAAGAGAGGCGACATCTCGGGGGCGCCGCCGGCGGGGGCGCTTGCGGCTGCCCCCCGCGCGCCGATAAGGTCGGCGAGCTCGAGGAGCGGGCTCGAGCCCCCATTCGCGAGCAGCGCCTCGATCTCGGGCGTCTTGAGCGGCGTCGAGGGCACGGCTGCGGCCGGCGTCGA
>NW_005198759.1:50950-66022 GCF_000372725.1 Emiliania huxleyi CCMP1516
GCGCGCGCGCCGGCGCAGCCTCCGCAGGCTGCTGGGCGCCTGCGCCGTCGGCGCTCTGACTGCCGCCAGCGGCGGGGCCGCCGCCGCGCTGCTTGTACAGGCACGCCTTGCGCTTGAGGCCGGGGCCGCCGTTCTTCTTCTTGTCGAGGCAGAACTCGCACGCGTTGCAGTCCATTCGGGGCCTCTCGGGCGAGGCTAAAAAGCTGCCGAGGCTCAACTGGCTGCGAGCTGCTGCCCTTTCGAATGCCTCGCAGCTCGGAAAAGAAAACCTCGCGCCAAACAACCAATACCTCCGCTCCCGCCAACCTCCCGCCGGCGCCCAGTTCCCGCGCCGGCGACGGACCAGCCTCCGCTTTTCCGAACGATGTTCAAGCGTGCCTCCTCCGCAGCGTGGAGTGTGGAGTCCCGCCCTCGCGCTCCGGCGAGACGCGCGCCCGGCGCACGCGAGACCCCCGCCGTCCGGCGCTGCACGACCCGCCGCAGCGCCGTCGCCGCGGCGCACCGCCGGCGGCGCGCCTCCGGTGCCGAAGCGCCGCCGCTTGAACGGCGCTCTCGCTCTCGCTCTGCAGCCTCCGGTGCCCTGGGATGCGGGTGCCTCTGCGAGTCGCCGACTCTCTCCCTGACAGTGTGCGTACTCTGGCGTGCATCGGGCCGCTCGGAGCCTCGTTTTGTGTCCGTCGGTGTGTGGTTGCATTTGAGCGTCGCGGTCTCAAATCAAGCGTTTCAAAAAGCAGCAAAGAAGCGAGCCGAGCGTGACCCTCGTATTCGCGCCCTCCATGGGATGGAGGCAGCACCTCAGGCGGCTTATAAAAACACAAGCGTCGACAGCGGGGACTCTGACAACGAAAGCAGACACTCTGCAGCCCCGCTCTCTCATCACACACCGCGGACCCGGAGGCCGGAGGCGGCAGTGCTGTCCACTGTTGCACTGCACACACCCGTGTGCGGCGCGCGGCGCCGGCCGCGCGCGCAGAGCGGACGAGAGCGCGCCGCGCGGCGGCCACTCAGGTCCAGCGCACGATTGGGTGCTTGCGCACCATGCCGAGGTCGATCCGGTGGCCAAAGAGGTCGCGGATGTTGTCGTAGCCGTACTTGATCATGGTGGGCCGCTCGAGCGACATGCCCCACGCGATCACCTGCACGTCCTCGTCGAAGCCCATCGGGCGCAGCATCTCTGGCCGGAAGACGCCACTGTTGCCCACCTGACAGCAGGGCCCGGGCAATGCTTGTGGAGGGGGAGGGTCCCAGAGGAGGGCCGGAAGTCCGCGAGTCGCCAACCTCGACCCACTTGCCGAGCCCCTCGTGGTAGCAGTGGAACTCCATCGAGGGCTCGGTGTACGGGTTGTACGTGGGCTTGAACTTCATGTGCTTGAACTCGGGGCCGAGCCGCCGGTAAAAGTCTGCGATCGTCCCCATCAGGTTGCCTACCGGGCGACCTCACAGGCGCGTGAGCGAGCAAGGGCCGAGGCGGGGGGGCGGCCGGTCCGGCGTCGGGCGGCCGAGCGAGAGGTTGCGGTCGATGACGAAGCCCTCGACCTGGTGGAACTCGGCGAGGTGCGTCGCGTCGAGCGCCTGCGGGAAGAGCGGGGGCGCGGAGAGGGGGTGGCGTGGGGGAGCGGGGGGCGGGGCGGGGCGGGGCGGGTGAGGGGCGGGGCGGGGCTTGGGAGAGGGTGGAGGGTGGGGCGAGGGTGTGCGTGGTGGGACGGGGCGTGCGCTGGCGTGGGAGGGCGGGAGGGCGGGCGCGGCGAGTGTGGAGACGGGGGAGGCGGGCGCGGCGCTCGCACGGCGCACCTCGTTCCGGAAGACGCGGTCGATGGAAAAGTACTTTTGCGGCTGGAAGGCGCCGCCGTTGGCCTTTGCGAGCTGCGCAATCTGGTAGAGGGTGCGGGAGGAGGCGGCGGTGGTGTGGGTGCGGAGGAGGTTCTTGCGCGCCTCGTCCTCGGACCAGTCGTACCGCCACCCGGTCGAGCGGGAGTTGAACTCGTCGCTCAGCCCCTCGCCGCCCACCTGCAGGCAGGCTCCGGGACGGTGCGGGCGAGGCTCCGCCGGCGGCCCCGCCACGCCCCTCGCCGCCGAGCCTCGTGGGTGGCGCGCACGCGCTCCATGTAGTCGGCGGGCAGTTCGCGCGTCTGGGCCGGCGTCTTGATGAAGAAGGTGTCGTGCGCGTCGCGCGCCGGGTGCTGCTGCGGCTGGTAGAGCGCGTCAAAGTTCCAAAAGGAGGACTCGACGTACTGCTGCGTCGGCATCTCGGCGAAGCCCATCTCGAGGAAGATCTCGCGGAACATGGAGCGCACCTCGCGGGCGGGGAGGGGATGGGGCGCGGGAGGCAAGGTAGAGGGCCGGGGGCGGAGGGTCGGGGGGCGGGGGGGCCGTCGGTCTCGCCGCCGCCGCGCGCTCTCACAGAGCTCCACACCTTGAGCAGCGGGTGGAGCGCGCCGCCCGCGGGCGCCACGCCCGCCGCGTCCACGTTGACGGGCTTGAAGAGGGCGTCGCGCCACGTGCCGCGCAGCACCATCTCGTGCGTGAGGTCCGACGCCGGCTTCCGCCCCCAGTTGCCGTGCTGCGGCCCCGCCGCCACACGCAGCGCCTTGACAGTCGCCACCGCCAGCAGCCCGCGCTTCTTGAGGACGGCGAGCTCCGCGTCGGGCGGCGGCGAGCCGCCCTTGGCCGCCCGCAGCTGCGCCTGCACCGCGTCCTCCACCGACCCGACCAGCCGCTGCACAAGCTTGCGGTCCGTCGCCGCCTTCTTCTTGCCGGCGGCGGCGGCCGCCGCCTCGGCTGCCGCGAGCTCGTCGGCAGAAAGCGGCTGCTTGACCACCTGCAGCCACTTGTTCTGGATGGCCTTGGAGAGGCCCACCTTTGCGGCCGCCCCGGCCCGCTGGTCCAGCTCCTCAGACGCGATCCCACCCTCGGCGGGCACACAGCCAAAGACGACCGCTTCGGGGCTGCCGCTCGTCACGACCAGCTCGCCCTCCTTGGTGAGCTGCAGCGACTGCCTGCGCGCGCAGGGTGGGCGGCGGATGCACCTCGGCGCCTGCGCCGCGCGTATGCGTGCGTGGCGGCCGCCGCGCGCCTCGAGGTGGCCTCGGTCGTGATGAAGCCGCCAGTCGCGAGGCTCTTGCACAGGCCGACGAGCTCGGCGTGGGCAAACCCGTTGGCGGCGGCGAACTCCTGCGAGTCCTCGATCACCTTGCCGCCGTCGACGGCCAATCTCACCGCCTCATCCATCGAAATCGAGCTCACCGCAGCGCCGCCGCGTGAAGCGAAGGAAAAGAATTACGGCAATTGCCTCGGGTTATCTGTTTTCTTTCGGGGAAATTGTCCCTTGGGTGTCTCTTTTCTTTCTTTTGGAAAATTGTGCCTGGGCGCTAAAAAGAAGGCTGCAGGCCTTCTCTTTACTCTTATTAGTTTGCAGAGGGTCGCGTTTTCTTTCTCTTTGAAGGAGGCGAGGAGGAATTTGAGGGGGCTGGCTGGGGGGGGGGGGGAGAGAGAGAGAAATACGAAGCTGCTCAGCTCGTCTCCGCCGCCGGGAAGCAGATCTGCCAGAAACTCCAGGCCGTCCCAAGCGCCCCAAAGGCCGCCACGCCGCTCGCCAGGGCGCGGCCGAGCGGGTGGTCCGCGCCGCAAAAGTGCCCAAAGAGGAGCGCCGGGAGCGTGAAGGCGGTCAGCCCGCCCAGGCTGCCCGTGAGGCCGACCACAGTCTCGAAATCGGGCACCACGGCCGCCGCGGCGGTGATGCCGGCGAGGACGGCGACGCGGAGGGCGCTGCGGGCGAGCGGGCGGGCGGAGAGGCGGAGGGGTGCCTCGATGGCGCGGCTGGCGGGCAGCATCGTGATTGGCGTCATGAGCAGCAGGTTGAGGCTCATCAGCAGCTTGACCGCCGTCAGGAAGCCGCCCTCGGGCAGGTTCTGCATCACCGTCGCCTCGGCCCAGCCGCCGCCCGCCGCCCGCACCCGGCCGGTCGCCTCTCCAAACGAGAGGTAGACGCAGGCGCCGAAGCCGAGGAAGAGAGCCGCCAGGACGACGAAGCTCCACACGAGCATCCGGTCGAACGCGCCGCGCCGCGCCATGTCCTGCTCGATCGTGACCGCCTCGAGGTGGCACGAGAACATGAGCAGGCTCACCCCAAACATGAGGCCGAGCCCGGAAGGGTCCGCCAGCCGCAGCTCGTCCAGCGGCGGCCGCTCCGGCGCCTGAACGAGCCCGTAAAAGACGATCGTGCCGAGCGCGAGCGCGACCGCCACGTTGCCAAAGGCCATCGCCGCCTCAAAGGCGGGGTGCGAGGTCTTGCGCAGCAGGACGAGCGGGCAGACGGCGCCGCCGATGAGCGCAAAGACCGCCTGACTCGGCAGCGGCAGCAGCGGCGCGAGCGTCTCGTGCACAAAGATAAAGTACCTGTTCAGTCCCGCCCGGTGTGAAGAGACACGATGAACGGGCGAGCAGCCGCGCTTGGCGAAGTGGAGTCACCCGAGCACCGACGAGTACTGCCCCCACATGGTGAGCGCGGTGATGGCTCCGTTGGCGCGCGGCGAGTAGATGTGCGTCATCTCTACGTACTCGATCCGCCCGTTCGAGGCCGCCTTCATCCCTCGCCGGCGGAGCTCTCGCACCGCCTCAATGGTCGCCCAAGTGACGAAGAGCGAGATGAGGCCGATAGCAAAGGCGAAGCAAGAGCCGAGGACCAGCCCGCACGCACGAACGGCGGGCGGAAACGCGAAGATGCCAGCGCCGATCACGGCCTTGAAGAGCGCCGCCGCCGCCGCCACCACGGTGGAGCCGCGCCGGAAGGGCGACTGCTGGCCCTCAACCTCGCCGAAGCTCGCCTCAACCTCGCCAAGGCTCGCCGGGAGAAGGTCGAGGGCGAGAGGCTCGCTGCCGAGAAGCGCGGAGGCACGCAGCGGCGAGGAGTGTCCGCGCATGTGTGTGGTCTCCGGCGCGTCGCTAGTCGTTGCGTGTGCGCGGCAATCTTGCGCGGCAATCTCCTCGACCAAAAAATCCCCCGCCCCGCATGCACATATGTACATGTTCCCTTGGGTTGTGTGTTTTCTTTCTTTCTTCATGTTCCTGCATCCAGCCTGGCTGTTCTTCACCTTCCTACCTACCTACCTGCATGCACATGTTCCGAGCTGGGAGCTCCAGCGATACACAACAGACTAAGTTGGCCGCTTTGTGTATCTCGAGACCTCGAGAGAAGGCCGCCCGCAGGCCTCCCCGAGGGCCCAACTCAAATCGCTACATCGGTGCGAGTTTCTTCCGTCCTTTGTTTGTCAGGCGAGTCCTAGAGAGCCGCTGTTGGCACCCTTCGGAAACGGACACGAGTCGGTCGTCCCTTCGCTGGACAAACCCAAGTAGACGGCCGACAGCAAGTGGCCTGACCCGGCGAAAAGTCAGACACACGAGCAAGGGGGGGGACAAGCGTAAAAAGGGACGGAAGTCGAGAGCGCTCGCAAAGAGGACGCGGCGGCGGCCAATGGCCACATCATCAGCATCACCGCCCGCACCACCGCCCTCTCCCGCCGTCCCGCCGCCTTTGGTTACCCGCGACGGCGCCGCTATGCCGCTCGGCGGCGATCGACTGCAGAATGACACGCCGCCCATGCTGATCGGTCCGCCGCCTCTGGCTACCCGCGATGGCTCCGCGTTGTAATCAAGTCGATGCAAGTCAAGGCTCGCGAGCAAGCCCCCCACTTGTGCTCAGGTTCTGCCTTCTGAATGCACTCTCCCTTCCCCGCGCTTTCGCAGGTCCATCCCACATGGGCCCCGCGGGGGAGGCGCCGGCGGTGGTGACAGAGGCGCAGGGCTGGCGGCTGCACCTCTCGAGTCGCAGCAGCACCGGCTACGCAGGCGTGCGCAAGCAGGAGCAGGCGTCGGGCTCGCGCGGCTGCCGACTTCCCTGGGCGTCGGGCCGCTTCGCGGCGTACCACACGGTGGACGGACGACGGGTCTACATCGGCTCTTCGACTCGGCGGTGGAGGCGGCGTTGGCACGCGCGGGCGGAGGGGTCGGTGGACGGACAGGTCGCCGCCCGCCGGGCGCGAGGTGCGCTAGACTGGGAGACCACCTCACTATGGGGCCTGGACCCAGTTCTCATGATTGTACATGACTAGCGATGTGTTATAGTTCCTCTTGTGTAAGTAAGACGCGATCCCGCCCAAGGGGCGTCTACTTGGGTTTGTCCGCGACACATCGCGGGAGATACCGCCCAAGTCTCGCGGCACGGGGAAACCCGCAAATCCATCCCCGCCGGGGCGTAAATCGGTCCGGGGCAGCCCTCGTCTGCATACGCCTTTCCGGGTTCGGTGCCTGTGTGTATGCGCGCGCTGCGCGGCCGAGCCGCCTTACGCAGCGCCGTCGAGAGATTGTCATCGCCCCGCACGCCTGGCCGGAGGTTCTCATCGAATCGTCCGCCCGGCACGCGACCGGCGGTGGGCGGCGAGGCACACGTCGTCGAGCACCTGTACGACATACGGGTCGGCGCGCCCACAGACCAGTGCGGAGGGCGAATACTGCGGGTGCACGAGGGCAACACTTTCTCGCTCACGCTCTCGGAGATCAGGGGCTTCCTTCTCGATCTCGACGGCACTCGCCCACCCACGCCCCCTTCTCTCTTACAGAGCGAGCAGTCAAGACGCGCAACGTGTGCTCTCAACGCCAGATACAGACGCCACGTATTCGCCGCGTCCCGTGCAGGCACCATGTACACTCCGAGCGGGATGATTGACGGAGCCGTCGACTTCCACGCCTACCTGCGCGAGGAGGGCATCCCCTACGTGTTTTGCTCAAACACGGGCGCAAAGGGAGCGAGCGGAGTGCAGCAGAAGCTCAAGGCCAACGGCATAACGAGCGACGGGGAGCTCGTCGGAGGGGAGCACATCTTCACGGCCGCACAGGCGCAGTGCCAGTACATGGTAGACAACCTGCCCCGGGGCGCAAAGGTCTTTGTCTTTGCGGGCGGCAATGCCGAGACGGCAGACTCTAGCTTCTGGATGGAGATTTTGCGCGAGCTCGACAGCGAGCTGGTCGCCTCCTGGGATGTCCACACGCACCTTTCCGAGGGCGTGGCCAAGGAGTGGGGCGAGCTCGCCGCCTGCAGCGACTCGGACCACGCCGTCGCAGTCGTGCTCTTCTCGGACGGGTCGATTAGCAGCGTGCCCGACCCGATCACGGGGGAGCTCGGGTTCGCTGACTGGTCGTTCGACGTGATCAAAAAAGCGGGCTACCTCTTGTCGCACGGCGCCGCCTTCATCTGCACGGCAGAGGATAGCTTCAATGTGCGGCCGGACGGGTGGCCGCTCCCCGGCCCAGGCATGATATCTGCCATGTTCCGGACGCTCATGTACCCCGTGCACTCGCGCAACATCCATGTCTGCGGCAAGGGCGGCAACCGCGGCAACGCCTACATGATGGACGCCGCGATCGCCAAGCTCGAGCGGCAAGGGCACAGCGGTCAACGCGACAAGATTGTGATGGTCGGAGACCGCTTCGACACTGACGTGCGCGCGGGTGTCCTGGCGGGCACGCGGACGTGTCTGGTGGAGTCGGGCTGCCACGCGATCGCCCAGCAGCGGTACTACCCGAATGATCAGGCAGACTTTGTCGCCAAATCGGTCGCGGACCTCATCGTACGCCCCGGGGCGGGGCACCTCCCTCTGCGGTCTCGGGGGGCGGGGGGGCTCTGACGAGAGCCGTACGTACTGTGGAATGCAACGGCGGGCGAGTCTGACGTCGGGGCCTCCGGCACGCAGGCCGGGGACTCCCGGTGCACCGGCGGGGTTGCCACATGCCAGTCTGCGCAGTCCGAGAGGGCGAATGTAGAGGGCGCCCGGGGGCCCTCCCGCTACTGTGGCGCCTCGTGGGTGTGTGGGGCCTGAGCTGTCCGCTGAGCACTGTCTCCACCCGCTGTGTCCGGGCCCGTCGGTGTGCCGACTGTGCGCGAGAGCGAGAGGGTGAACCCCCACAAAACACACATGCACATGCACATGCACATGCACATGCACATGCACGCGGGACGTTTTCCATGATAACAAACCCGGCGCCGGCGCTATAGTGCCGGCGGCCCGGCGCCAGCACGACAGTCTTGGAGAACCCTGTCCACGCCTGAGGATTCTGCACTAGCGATTCTGCCACCCAAGACAGGATTCTGTATGCGGAGGCTCGAGAGGGATTCGTGTCCGTTTCTTCTGATTCTCACTCTCCTTTTCCGGTTCTTCCTACTCGATCTGATTCTGCCCGTCCCCTTTCCACGCACTCAGCCTCCGGGCAGGATTCCTCACCCAGCTTCCGTTTCTGCCTACTCGATCTGATTCTGTCCGTCCGATTCTCGCCTTATCAGATTCTGTCGCGCGGTTGCGGTTTCTGCTTTTCCTGTGCCCCGATTTCTTGGCAACCCGGCCGGACTCTCGTTTCCTGATTCCTGTTTTTGCCCGTCGAGGGGCGGTAGCCCGGCCGGCCGGCCATCTGGGCATGCTCACTCAACCAATCACGCTCATGTGTACGCGCCGTATCCTCCGCGCCACCCACTTTGCCATCGAAGTGCGCTCCGCGCTCCGCACAGTACAGTCACTTTTGAACGGCGGCTCATCACACGTGCGTCAGAGATCTCATGGGCGGTGGCATGGTGGAGCCAGAGCAGTGCGCGGCCGATCTTAATTCTGGGCAGGCGGTCTCCCATTCCCGCGGGCGCTTGGTGCCGGGGTTTGAACGGCATGCCGGCGTCAGATGCAGCTTGGCGCCGGCCTGCGGCGACCCCGCAAGCGGTCGTTGGTGCTGCTCAGCGATGCTCACAGCGGCACGTCTGCTCTTTTGCTGTGGGGAGTGCTGTCTGATTGGGTCTCCAAGCCCGCGGGCTCGCTGTGAATGCACCCGCCAGCTAGGCAGCTCCGCGGCGGTGTGGGTGTAGAACGGGTAGGCTGCTGTCTCGTGTCTCGGTGCTCGTACTAAGTCAATGGGAGGAGTGCTTCAATTTCTTCTTCTTATACGCCCAGCTCAAAAGCACACACGCATCACGACGCCTAGACAGGCGAGACGCGGCGACAGCCGCGGCGAGCTCGTTTTAGAAGCGAGCCGCTCGCGGCGAGCAGTTTTAGAAAAAGGGAAAAGGGGGAGGGTTAGTTTGAACCCGAGCCGAGCTTCGCTCGGCTCCCCCCCGCGCGGGAGCGCCCCCCCCCCTCTCCTCGGGGGGGCGGGCAGAGCCCGCACCACACACTGCGCCTTTGCGGACGCCGGACCGAGGCCTAAGCGCTGAGTGCGCTGACGTGAGGCTGGAGCGCCAGAGAGACCCGCGCCTGAGCATGCTGCCCCGCGGGCGAAGTTTGAGTGAGCTGTGTGAAGCCCCGCGCACACGCAATATCGGCTCAGGAGTTCGGAGAGTCAGGCCAACATAGGATCCCGCCGAAATGCGTAACTCCGAGGAATCAGGAATCAGGAATCAGGAATCAGGAATCAGAATCCCGGTCAAAATGTTGGAATCAGGAATCAGGAATCAGGAATCAGGAATCAGAATCCCGGTCAAAATGTGGGCGATCCGACAAATCAGGAATCAGGAATCAGGAATCAAATGGAGCATCAAGAATAGGAAGAGAGACAGGAGAATCGGGAGGGGGGAGCAGAATCAGGAATTGGCTCTGGCTGCCCTAGAGAATCGGAAAGGAAGCGGAGGAAACGAGAATGGAGAATCAGGAAGCTGAAAGCGGGGCCAAGATGGGAGAGTCTGGGGAGAGAATCAGAATATCTGAGCAGAAGAGGAACCTGGGAAGGGGAATCTAGTGAGAGGTAGAATAGCAAGAATCCTTGTGTAGTAGAGCAGAATAGGAATGGCAGAATCCTTAGGCGCGGACAGACTTCTCCATTACTCCAGCACGAGCGGCCAGGGCGCAGGGGCCAAACCGCCAAACTGCGGCGGGAGAAGTGCGCGCCCCAAGCTGCAGAAACGAGCTTTTAGTGGCTATAAGCATAGGCACTGAGATTATGGTGCGCGCGGAGCGCGCTGGTGCTACTCGGACATACGCGCGGAGCGCGCTAGCTAGACACACGCGCGGAGCGCGCCGGCTAGATACCGCGGAGCAAATCAACGCAACCGTTCGAATGCTGACGCCGCAAGTCGTTGCCGCCGGTTGCCAAGGTGCGCCTGGATTGCTCAGCAGCACAAGCATCCACGGAGCCAGCGAGCGCCGAGCGACATTGAATTGACTGAGCCGGACCGGGACAACACATGTCGGCGGGCAAACTTGTAAAATGGTTCCGATAGCCGAGGTAGCTCCGGCGGACGTGAGAGCACGGCCTGACGATCAAGCACGAGAGCGACGAACGGAGGCGCAGATAACTGGCGATGAACTCACTGCTGATACCTGCTGGAGCTGCGGAAGATGCAGTAGTACTGCCGCAGACAGAGCACCGCGCCGGAGCGCGCCGCTGGAAAGCACGCGCGGAGCGCGCCGCTGGGTAGGCGCGGAGCGCTGCCACTTGAGACTGGGCCTGTGGGTGGGCCGAGTGGTTCCTGCGTGTGAGTCAAACTCTAAATAGAGATCGCATCTAGCCCTCCACAACCCTCAAAATTTTTTTCGGGGCGCGCTCCGCGCGCGGCGCTCCGCGCCTCACTCCTTGAGCGTCATAGGCGCTGGCCCGCACATGTTCTGCAGCTTGGTGCGCGCCCCCTTACTTCGTAAAGCCCGGTAGCGGTACCGCGCTTGCGGAGCTACCCCGCCGCCGCGCGCGCCGGCGCCGGGCGCGCGCCGCGCCGGCGGCCGGCGCTCCAACGAGCGAGGTGTAAGCCCACGTCCCCCCCGCGCCCAGCCGCTGGCCCAGCCTCCCTCCAAGAGCGGACGAGCGGAGAGAGCGGGCTGCAGCGACTCCACCAAGAGGCAAGACGAGCAAGAATGTATGCAACTAATCTATGCGAAAAATCACACGATCACACATGGGGCAACCACGGCCGGGAGAGGACCACTCTCTTCCCGTACCGCCGCGGGCCACACATACACATACACATACACATCACAACACACAATGTCGCCATGCCGTCCATGTCCATGGCATAGGCAGAAACCGAACGAGCATGGTCCGTCAAACGGAAGAAGCGCATGCGCCGCGGTGCTCGCGCCAGCAGGCCCGCTGGCGGCGGAGGCATATCCGCTCGTCCTCGAGCAAGCTGTCCAGGAGGGACGGCCCATCAGGCCGCTCCTCGCCGAGGTACGAGACGCACAGCTGGTCGAGCTCGCGCTCAATCTCCTCGACGCCTAACCGCCGGGCCAGGGGGACGAAGAGGTCCAGCGTCTCGCGCGACTTCGCGGCCTGCTTCGCGGCAGGCATGTGCTCCAGCGTTCGCATGTTGTGCGTGCGGTCGGCGAGCTTGAGAAGCGCCACGCGCCAGTCCCGCGAGATGGCGAGCAGCAGCTCGCGCTGGCTCTGCGAGGCGGGCACCGCCGCGCCGTCTGTCACGCCGGCGACGATTGACGCGGCGGCCGCGCCGAAGCGCCCCTCGATCTGCTCGACGGTGACGTCGGTGTCCTCCACCGTGTCGTGCAGCAGCCCCGCAACGATCGCATCAGCGTCCATGCGCCACCCGGCGAGAATGATGGCGACCTCGATCGGGTGCACGATGAAGGCCTCCCCAGACCTCCGCCGCTGCCCATCGTGCGCCTCGGCGGCAAAGGCGAGGGCGTCGCCGAGCACCTCGCTGTGGTGAGAGAGATATGCCGCCTTGCTCCAGAAGCGCTCGACGAGAGGCAGCGGCGCAGGGGTAGTCGGGCTGACAACCGCCGATCTGGCTTCCCCGCGAGAGCGTGGCGCCGCAGGAGCGCGGTGCACGGCGAGCAGCGCGAGCGAGGCGCACAGCATCGAGGAAGAGAAGGCGGTCGCGGGGAGGCGTGAGAGTTACGTAACCGGAGATGCGCCAAAGGCCTCGACAAGGGAGGTTTCTGCGACCTTGCCGAGGGGAGATTTTTATTTTCATTCGGTTTTGTTCTTCTTTCTTTCGGTTCACGCCGACCGACCCGAACCGCACAAACAGCCTCCCCTATCGAAAAGAAGACTCTCTCAAACTGTCTCCACCAACCCACCATGCGCTGCAACGTACGCGCACCAGACCGTACCCCGCGATGTCTGTTTTCCCCTTCTGTCTTTCTTTACGAGGCCTAGAGAGAGTGATGAGTGTGAGAGTCTGAGTGTTAGCGAGTTGTTTGGCCTAGATGCGCTCCACAGGTCCAGCAGCAGCGTTTCTTTCTCCGTTTCGCGTTTTCTTTAAAGCATAAAGCTTAAAGGCGAGGGAGCTTGCTGCCGTTGGAGTTGTACTCTATCTTGTAAAAATCTTTAAAGCCCGAGGCTCTCCTCGCAGCAAATTAAGTGAAGCACGCGCCACACCCCCCACTTCCCCTCTTTTGATGTTTTCATGCCGCCAGATGTGCCCGGGGCCGCTCGTAGGGGCGCGCCGCAGGCGCCGGCATCAGGTTTGCCTGCAGGTGCTCCGCGCGCAGCGAGGAGACCAGCAGCGACCGGTCGAGCGCGCCGGTGGGCAGGAAGCGGACAGTGGCCGTCCCCGGCGGGAGCGCAAAGGCGTTGTCGCTGAAGCGGCCCTGCGCCAGGCTGGTCAGGACGACGTAGAGCGCCGTCGCGCTCGCGCTCACCACCACGTCGATCGAGCCGTCCGCGTTGGGGGCCTCGGCGACGCCGGCGCTCACCACCGCCGTCGGCAGCTGCAGCTGGCTCGGGGGCGCAAAGAGCATCTCGTTGGTCGACAGGACGGCGCCCGAGTCGTCGATGCACTCCGCAATGAGGAGGTGCGTCGAGCCGTCGAACGCGCTCAGGTCAATCTCGAAGCGGGCGCTCGCGCCGGCGCCCGCGGGAAGCGCGACGGCGACTGCGGCCAAGGGGGTGACGACACCGCTGGCAAACTCCAGCGCGCGGACGGCGATGCGGCCGGCGACGGGGCGCGGCCCGTCGTTTTTGACGTAGCAGGCGCCGCCCTCGCCGCACACCGCGACCACGTCCGCAAAGACGGAGCGCGCGTACAGGTAGTGCAGTGGCTTCCACCGCCCGCCGAGCACCTGGCCCGCGACCGGGGTGCCGTACTCGAGCGAGCCTAAGCGGGAGAGGGGGGGGGGGGGGTGCGGGAGGGGAGGGCAAGAGGTGTGCCGGCGCTGCGCCGAGCGACCCCAGCCGCCCGTCGGCCAGATCTCGTTGAGCTGCCACACCAGGATGCCGAGCTCGTTCCTCGCGCGGCGCGCCTCGATGTTGGACTTGACGTTGAGCGCCTGCAGCGGGCGCGCGCGCTGACGCGGCGCGGCCCGGCGAGTCCGTCTGGCGGGCACGCGGTGGTCCGGGCGGCGGCGCGCCTGGGCGAGGAGGCACTGGTAGAGCTGCCGCCGGAAGACCGCCTCGCCGGTGGCGTCGAGGTAGCCCGCCGGCGCGCGTCCAAAGTAGACCTCGATCATGTTGTCGCACGGGTAGTTGCGCTCCGCCATCACATTCTCCCCCTCGCACCGCCGCTCGAAGCCGCCGCTGCAGTTGTCGCTGCGCTGGCCCGCGTGGAGGCCCCAGTGCTTGGGCGCGAGCGTCGGAGCCATCGACTCGAAAGAGGACATGGCGACCGCGCCAAACTCGGAGGCAAACACGTTCGGGTGCGCCGGGCCGGTGGGCGCCGCGTCCGGCAGCTTGATCGGCAGGTTGGGCGGGAAGAGAGCGAGGCGCGAGGCCCCGTTGACGGCGGCGAAGCCGCTGCCGTGCTGGTAGGGGCCGTGCGTCTCGATGCGCGAGCGCGACTTCGGCGTGACGAGGGGGCGGCCGGTTGGGAGCGCGTCGAGCAGCCGCACGCCTGAGGGCGGCGGCGGGAGAGGTGGGGGGCGGCGGCGGCGGGTCAGGCTCCTTGGTGGAGAGGAGGGGCGGGAGGGGCGTGTCTGCAGTCGAGCACAAGAGGGGCAGTGGGCGGGAGGGGGAGGGGCGGGAGGGGCGGGAGGGGCGGGAGGGGCGGGAGGGGCGGGAGGGGCGGGAGGGGTGGGAGGGTCGCGAGGGGCGGGAGGCGCGGGAGGAGGCGGGAGGGGTCGGAAGGGGGCGGGAGGACGCGGGAGGTGGCGGGAGGGGTGCAGACACCGCTGCTCCAGCCCGCGGCGGGGCACGAGGGCCACACCGCACGCGACGCGTCCTCGCTCGCCACCACGGTCATCACGAATGTGGCGTACACACCGGTGGGCGTCCCCATCACCACCTGGCACTCGTTGCACCCGTCCCACACCGCGATCGACGGGTGGCTCGCGAGGCGGCGCACCGCGTGCCTCAGCTCCGCCTCCTGCGTCGCGGTCGCCTGTTCGCGCCCGTCGCCGTGAAGAGACGCCGTTCACACCGCTCGCCCCAGCTCCGCCTCCCGCGCAGGGGTGGCCTTTGGCGAATGGCCCGACTGGGCGTACTGCATGTCGTGGTACACGAGCAAACCGCGTGCGTCGCACGCGTCGTAAAACGCGTCGGGTAGGAAGGCGCCGCCGCCCCACACGCGCAGCATGTTGAAGCGCGCCGCCGCCGCCGACGAGACCATCTCTGCGTGCGCCGCCGCCGACCAGCGCCCCTCGAGCTGGTCCGTCGGGATGACCTACGGCAAGGCTAAACGAAGGTGCGGGCGGGGCTCGCAGCGCCCCTCGCACTCGCTCGGTCGGGAGGGCGTTCGCTCCGCGCGCAAACAGCGCCACCCCGTTGACGCGGAGGAGCATGCCTAGGACCCCGACCCTCCTCCGGGTGGGGTGTAGCCGTCCCTTCCTCGCGGCGCGCTGACACGGTGAGCGGCGCGCCGTGCGAGCCGCTCCCCTCGCGCCCGCTCGCCCGCGCGACGAAGGAGGGGTCGGTGTCGTTGCCGGTGACGAGGGCGACGTACCGGAAGCCAACCGTCCGGTTCACAGTGACGGGCGAGCCGCCTGAGGAGCAGAGCTTGTACAATGGCTCGCTGCTGACGGGCGGCGCCGGCGCTGTGCCACGGCTTTGCTGGCGGACGGAGAGAGAGAGAGAGAGAGAGAGAGAGAGAGAGAGAGAGAGAGAGAGAGAGAGAGAGAGAGAGAGAGCGCGAGAGAGAGAGAGAGAGAGAGAGAGAGAGAG
>NW_005198758.1:0-1752 GCF_000372725.1 Emiliania huxleyi CCMP1516
TTCCCCCCGAAAGGAGTAGGAAGGGATTCCCAAGTCCCCAATTGGGAGGCCGCCAGATAAAGCACCTGTATTAGCGCCTAGGGCGAAGGAAGGGCGTCCGGGCTGGGGGCCGCGAACATTCCAGGCCATGCAGGGTGCGGGGAATTCGGGGTCCGCGCCTGCTGGTCGAGGTCGAGGTTCGCGTGCTTGGTCACGTCCGAGCCGGGGGTGTAGCCCGCGATGTCGCTCGCGTTCTCGCCGATGTTTAATCGCGTTCTCGCCAATGCTACTGAGCTCGCCGGAAGCGCAGCGACGTCTGGCAGCGCGGTTGAGGATGCGACAAGTGCGGCGCCGCCGGTGACGGTGGCCAAACCGCCAGCGACGGTGGCCAAGCAGAGAAGGACGCCGAGCAGGCTGGACCAGCCGAAGCTCGGCTTTGAGTCGCGGGCCTTTGAGTCGCGGCGCCACATCACCGTGCCGATGGCGGCCAGGGCGGCGACCGCGGCGGCGACCTGCGGCGGACCCGCCGCGAGCCACGAGAAGGCGCTCGCGAAGAAGCCGGCAGGCGCCGCCGCGCCGGTGAGGCACGCAGTGGCGTCGGCGAGGCAGGTGGGCCGCGCCGCGCCGCAAGCCCCCTTTCCGCTCGCCGCGGTCGGCCAGGAGGCGCCGCAGGCGATGGCGAGGAGGATGAGCACGAGGGCGGGCATGAGAAGCGGCGAGCAGCTCACGAGCGAGGACGCCGCCGAGGCGACGGCGGGCGAGAAGGCCGAGGAGCTGCCGGCCGTTTCGGCCGTGTCGATCTCGGCCTGCAGAAAGGCAAGCGCGTGCGACAGTCCGTCACGCGATGAGCGAGAAGCGAGTGGCTTGGCAGGGCACGCAGGGCAGGCCGTGCGACAGGCAGGCCAGAGGGGTGTGACGGGTTGGCGATACGCGATGCGGCGGCGCGGCAGAGAACAACGCTGATCGCCTGGTCCACGCTGATCGCCTGGTCCGCGCGCTCCATGCCAGGGGCGGCCCAGCAGCCGGGTGGCTCCCCGGACTCGAGCACGAGGGTACCCACAAGGCGGTACCAGGGAGCGCTGCCGGTCGTGTCCATGTCGGGTGCCTCGCTCTCTCCCTGAGAAGGGAGAGGGGGGGTTCCGTCAGGCGCGCAGGAGGAGAATGATAGAAGCGAATGCCGCTCAGAGCAGTCAGGGCAGCGCTCAGAGCAGTCAGGGCAGGGTAGAGCGGCGCATGAGGTGTTCTAGAGGGGCGAAGGGTGGGCGAATACGCAGTGCGGCGACGTGGCGAGTGCACTGCGGGTCGCCGAGTGCCTGGTCACTCCGCTCGAGCTCGGCCTGCTCGACCTCGAGCAGCGAGGAGTCGGCGCGGTCAACGGAGGCGCAGGCGCCCCGCCAGTCTGGAGCCTCACTTGAGAATGAGAAGAGGTCCACCACATCGGGCGGTGCCTCGATCTTGTATTCCTGGTTTGTGGCTCGAGAAGTGTTTGCCGGTCTGTCGATCGCCCGCCGCTCACCGCCGGCGTGGGGAAGAGAGAGGTGGACGAAAGCTGTCGGACTGGAGATGCTCGACCGGCGTGCGGCAGAAGCGGAGACTAGGATGACGAGCGTGACGCTCATTCGCAAAAGCTGAGCGGCTTTGGCTCTTGCTCTTGCTATGGAGGCGTCCTGGAAGGGCAACAAGGTAAAGCCAGCGCAAACAAGGTGGTAAAGCCAGCGCAAGGGGAAAACCAGGCGTGACATCCATGAACACGCAGGGCCTGAAAATAATTTT
>NW_005198757.1:0-1751 GCF_000372725.1 Emiliania huxleyi CCMP1516
GAGCCGCTCCTGCTTTGCGATCATGCTGACGCATCTCTGCAGGCGCTCATACTGCCGCATGCACGACAGCCCGCAGGCAGCCTTTGGGGCCTGCGGTACGTGCTCCTCTCACGCCCTCGGGCGCAGCACGGCCAACGCCGCTTTCAGGTCCGAGTGGCGCACGGTGCCCCACTGGCCCTTGGCGGTGTCACTCTCGTTGGCGCCCAGCGACACGGCCCCGAAAAAGTCCACCGAGGCGTCCGGCGGCCGGAGCGCCCGCTCTATCGCGTTGTAGACCCGCGGCTCGGAGAGCGTCCGGACAAAGCCCACCAAACAAACGGCGATGCGGGGCACCTTCGAGCGACCACCTCCCTCAGGGTGGAGGCCTGACGGACCGGCCTTGAGGCCGAGTCGGCGGCGGCGGCGGCGGTGGCGGCGGTTGTGCTCGTGCGCGGATGGCATATACACACACAACGTGTGTGTGTCTGTACGTTGGCTACGACGGACGGACGGACGACCGAGCCATGTCGACGGGTTGCGCGTGTCGACGCCGTCGAGCTGGTGCCTGGCTGGGGTTGCACAGCCTAAGTCTCGAACCCCTGACTTGCAGATTGCTCATCTGTCAGTCTGACGTTCGGGCGCCTGTCGTCGGCAGTGCGAGCGGCTCGCGCGCACATCGGGCCACAAATGCAACAAACAACACAACACAATCTCTCTCTCCCAAATGCACCGACCGCGCCACACACATGCGCGCTCGTGGAGAGGAGCTACGGCCATTCTCCACTTGTGTTCGACGACGTCGTACATTGTTCGACGACGTCGAACACGATCGAGAAACCGTCGGCGTCGAGTAACACAGGCAAACAAACAAATTCATTCAGGCAAACCAGAGAGAAAGAATTTTCCAAGAAAGCTCCCTTTTGTTTTTTGCTCCCTAGTGCCTAGACTGCTATTGCAATACGGCCATTCCTAAGTAGTGTGTGACGTCGTCAAACACTACTGTTTGACGACGTCAAACACGATCGAGTAACCGTCCACAGGCCTCTTCACACCCTCCCTTCTCAGACTAGCACCCCACCTCGGTCCTCGCGGAGTACCGACCGATCTTCTGCCCGAGAGCGAGGTTGCTGCGGAGCACTCCGCGGGCGCAGCGAAACGATCGAACGGTCGATCAATCGAGGAGCAGAGAGTTTGTGGCCATGTGGGGGCCGATCGGCGGAAGGAAGGTATTTCGGTCTCAGACCTACATTCTATATTCCAGAATGGCATTCTTCGAAATAGAATGGGCGCCGCAGCGGCCCGTAGCGGCGCCCCCTGCGTGCCCACGGCCACCCCGGGGCCATGGGACATGCCCCCGGCCATCGGGGATGCTTGGTTCATCCATTACCCCATTTACACGGGCTGTGTTGCGGCGCGCCTCGAGACGCGCAGCGCAGCGCAGCGCGCAGACCACAAAACAGGTCAGAAGACGGCCGTGGCGACACCCGCTCTCTGAGCGACAGCCCCGCAAAGGGCACTCGCTCGCAGGCGAGGACTACGGGCAGCACAGGCAGCAGCAGAGCTGGCGGTCCGTCTCCCCGCCCGCTGTAGCAAGTCGGCCCCAGCGTCACGGCCGGGACGGGCCAGGAGCCGCCCTCGGAGTCGTCTTCCCCGTCCTCCTTCCGCTCGGCTCTTCGCTCGGTACGTTCGGTGTGGCTCACCCTCCATGCCGTGAACAGGAGCTTTATCCACCCTATATTCTTCTCTCGTTCCTCTGCCCGTGCCTGTCGACT
>NW_005198756.1:0-1751 GCF_000372725.1 Emiliania huxleyi CCMP1516
GCCTGGGACCACGCCGGCGTGCACGACGAGGACCTCCTCTCGCTCGAGGCGGAGCGTGTGCGGCAGCTCTCGCAAGAAGGCCAGATCCGCCTCGCCGAGCGCGTCGACCCAAGCGTACTTGAGCTCGCTGTACTTCGAGTCGCTGCCTCGAGCGCCGGCCTCGCTCCTCGCCTCGTGGGCAAAGAGGGCCGCATCGTCGTGGTTGCCGCGGACGCAGGCGAAGCCGCTCTCGCGCGCATAGGCGACAGTCTCGGCTGAATGCGGGCCCTTGTTGACGAGATCGCCGACCAGGACGACATGATCGGTGCTGGCATCGAAGCCGCACGCCTGGAGGAGCGACTTGAGCTCATCAAGGCAGCCGTGGACATCGCCCACGAGGATCGTTCGCGAGCCTTCTCGCGTCACAAGCACGCGGTGGCTCTCTGGAGGCACGTGGCAGCGGCGGGGAGGCGATCTGCGAGCGGGCACCGCCGAGGCGAGGCACGCGGCGCCGCAGAGGAGACGCCGCAGGGCACCGTGGCATTTTCTGGATGTTGTCGCAGCGGCCATCTCACTTGGCGAGGGCGCAGCGGAGGAGGCGGCGAGGCGGCGCGAGCGGCGCGAGCGGCGCGGCGAGGGGACCTCTGTATGTATGTATATCGCGAAGAAAAGAAAAACGACCCAGAATTCCCGCATAGGATCCGTCGGGCTCTCGCATCTCGGGCGCCCAACATTACAGCCCGCGGACTTGACAAGCCTGTGGACCATGCGTGAATATCTTGAGATGGGAAAGTTTAGCGCGCCGAGGCGCCGCAGCGGCGCGATATTACGTCCCATTTGGGACGGTGTGAACTCGCCTGTCTGGCGCCATGGCTCGTCCATCATTGAGAGGTCTGCCCCTCGCTGGGTGTCACTCTAAAGAAGGCGATGCGCCGGCACAGGTGCGAGAGTCTCGCCCCTGCGCGCCTCGGCCAGCCCACGGCGGATGGATCGCAATCACGTGCTCATGTGCTCGGCGAGGGGGCGCCGATCCAACTCGGCAGGGGGTTCGGCGACGCGCTCGACGGATGACGCGTCAAGTGCGCCCGTGGTGCTCCTGGCGGCGTCTGCCGACGCGGGCTCGATCTTTGGAGCGTCGAAGCGCGAGTAGAGAAACTCGGTGGGCTTCCGGGTTCCGGCCTCTGCACTTGGAGCACTTGGAGTGCAGTCATCAACCTCACATCCAGGGCCGGGGAGCTAAGAAGCGCACCCAGCGGGCCGGATGATCGATATCGGGTTACGGCCAGAGAGCCCTAGCCCTGGGGGGGGTGCGCGTTCGCAGGGAAAGGGCCGTAAAGTAAAGGGCCGTAAAGTAAACATAGGTCTCCGAGGGTTGGTTCTGCGCTTTGGGTGTCCCCTCTAGCGGCGGAACGCCCCCTCTACTCGGAGCTAGTAAACACCAGACACGAGTGTACCATATTTTCTTTCACTTTTTCTACTCGGAGCCAGTGATACGAGAGAGAGATTTTTAGCAATGTGTTTGTTGTGTTTGTGATACGAGAATACGCACATGTTACGAGAATACACACCGCCCCCACGGAATACCTGTACTACTCGACGATAATACAAGAATGCGCAGTTTGGAAGTTGCAGACGCCTATAAAGAAAAACAGCAAGCTAAATTTCGGCGGCTAAAAAGCAAAGGACGGGCGCTTTTGAAAGTACAATGTCTACCACAAAGCACCACTAGCGATTTCGCGCGGAGGGCGTAGTGAAGCGCTGGGGCGCTCACT
>NW_005198755.1:0-1751 GCF_000372725.1 Emiliania huxleyi CCMP1516
AGGAGAGGGGTGTGGTGCTCATAGCCGTCGCCCACCCTTGCTTGGGCGTCCGCCTCTTCCTATCTCTCTTCGCAGTCTCTCGCCGATTCTCGCTGCAACCTTCATGCCACCTCGCGGTCGTCCCACTCTCGTCGTTCTCCCTCCTGTCGCTTCCTCCTCTGTCGCGTCGCTCTCGTCTGCCTCATCCTGCGAGCCGCCGCCGCCTGCCGATCCCTTGCTCTCGCGGCTTCTCCCGCCTTTCGGCGCAACTCTGCTCTCCTCGCGGCATATTTTGGCCCCTCGAGTTTATCGAGCTCTCCTCGCGCAAGGACGACTCTTCTGACGCCCACTGCGGAATTCCCACTGCGATCATTTGCCGCCAAGTCATATCGTTGCTCAGGTCGACTCTCTCTCTCTTCGAACACTTGTACCTCCACGGTCGGTGTTGGCGCTGGGGTCCCCTTCGGGTGCATCGTTACAGCTGACGACGGGATTACCACCGGTCGGTGTTTCGTCCTCCTCGGAGTCTTCTTCCCCGGCTTCCTCCCGTTCGTGGCGCACCCTCCATGCCGTGAATCGTAATAAATAAATAAATAGATGATTCATGAGAGATGAGCGCGCGCGGATGTCTTTTTCGCCCATCTCTCCCTGTGGCGAGACGGTGGACGAGCTCACTGTGCCCGATGTGGGACGCGAACATCGGACCCGGCTGCGCCGACTCGCCCGGCGTCTCGCACCTCCCGCGCATCTCGCCGCTCCTCTGGGTCGGCAACGAGATCGCGCCGTCGGTCGGCAGCTTCGACGTCGTGGTCTCGACCGTTCCGCCGCGAAGTTGCAGGACGGGCGCGAGGCAGCCCGAGCTGACGACTCACGCTATCATGTTTGCCGACGGCCAGGGCAGCGAGACTGCGGCGGGCGTCGCCTTTGCGAAGCGGTGCATCCTCGAGGGCGCCGAGTGCGTAGCGGCTGCTGTGGCCGCGGGCAAGTCCGTCCTCGTCCACTGCGCGTGGGGCCAGAACCGCTCCTGCGCGATCTGCTGCGCTTTTGCCGTCTTGCACAGGAGTATGTCGGCTAACGAGGCTATCGACTACGTCCGCGAGCGAAACATCGCCGAGCGATCATACGCCGGTCAGCAGCCGCCGGGCGGCGCGATGCACAACCGGGTCTTCCGAGAGATCATTCGCGAGTTGGAGAGAGAGCGCGACGCCGAGGCGGAGGAGACGGCGGAGACTGCGGAGGAGGCGGCGGCGCGGGAAGCGGCCGCCGGCACCAGGCATGGCACATAGCAGGGGCAGGTTGAAATAAATAAATATAAACAAAGTGCAGTAGAATCTAGAACATCCAAATCGCAAACATAGAAGCCCAAACACACACACAGCCACGTGGCATAGCGCATAGGAGAGCAGGAGACTCTCCGGCGCAGGCCGCGAAGAACCGAGTCCGCGGGCCGACGGTCGCGGCGCGCCCGGGCGCGGCGCAGTGGAAATAAAAACGGACACCTCCCTACTGAGTACTGTGAGATGGGTAAAAAGGAACAGGTCCCCGCCCGTGCGATCTTTGTGCAGGGTTCTTTGTGGGTGTGGTCGGCGACTAGCAGGGGTGGTCCTCCCGGTGGGGGACTAGCACTAGCCGTCTTCCACATTGTCCCTCGGGTCCCTGCTGCTCCTAATCTTTTCGTACATCCTCCTGCTGATCTCCGCAACGTCCTGCTCCCTCCCTCGTCTCGCCCTTAAGGGGGGCTCCGCCTCACCGTCGTGGTCGTCTGGCCTGCG
>NW_005198754.1:0-1751 GCF_000372725.1 Emiliania huxleyi CCMP1516
AGGAAATGGCGGCGATGTAAGGAGGCTGTAGAGAAAAGTGAGACGGAGCAGGGGGAGGAAGCGGACGAGAGCGGTGGGGGCTTAGACAGGCAGGACGGCATCACGGGTATTGAAGCGGAGGCGGATGAGGAGGAGGAGAGCTACGGCATCGTCGAGGGCGGGACAAGCGAAGGCGATGCATCCTTCGCACACGGAGACGGACTCGTCCCATTCATGAGGTAGGCACGCAGATCGGCGTCGCCCGAGGTATTTGGCGCGGCGGACGCGGCGGACGTCTGCGGACGCGGCGGGCGCGGCGGGCGCGGCGGGCGCGGCGGGCGCGGCGGGCGCGGCGGGCAGCACCGAGGTGGCCGTGCAGCCTTCGAGTGGCAGCTCCCCGCCGACGCGTCCGAGGAGCTGGTGCAGTGGTTTAACAAGATCAACGCCGACTTCGCGGATGATAGCATGCCGCCCATCGGCAACGCGGCTCGAGCGCGGTGGCTGACGCAGCGGCGGCAGCGGCGGGCGCAGTGGAGGCGGAGGTACGCGGAGGAGGCGGCGGGTCTAGACCGAGAGCGGATTATGAGGCGGCGAGGGCGAAGGAGAGGCGGAAGCGCCGACATGACGAGGAGGCGGGAGGGGTGGCACGCGCAGACGGCGGCAGCGCAGGTGGCCGCGCAGTCCGGCAGGCAGCTCGCAGCATGTGGGACTTGTTCGGAGGGCGCTAGGCGCCGCCGTCGCTCGGCGTTGGCGCCGCCATCGCCGTCGCTGTTACTTCCCGCTCCCCCGAGCTCGCTGAGCCGCCAGGACCGCGGCCGCCTTCCTCACGGCCGGCGCTGCCACCGCCGGCGCCCTTACGGCCGCCTCTCGCGCCGTCGAGACTCCGTCGCCACGATCGCCGTCGGTTCTGCTGCGCGGCCTCGGCGTAACCGTGGCGCGGTTCCGGCCTACCCATGCTGCCCTGGAGGCGTCCAGGGCCGAGCCCAGAGGGAGAGGGCCATCTAGCTCGGGTGGGTGCGCGGCGGCGACCGGCGCAACCCTCGTTTGAACTTGTGTACTCTCTGTCTGTCTGTCAGCTGTTTCGGCTAAGACCTCTAAGTCGATTTGTACCGGATTTCGATGTTAGTGGCAAAACCGCGGAACCGACAATGGCGTTTAATTTCGCGCACCTGCTGTCCGCCGCCTGCGGCGGCGCTCCGCGCCGCTTGGGGCGCCTGCGGCGCCCTTGGGCGCGCTGCGCGCGCCTGTTTGGGGGGGGCTACCAGCACCGAAAAATTGCCTTTTTTTTGCATAATTCTTTTCCGCACGAGAAGCTTTGGAGCGGAGCGTGTCTCATTGCGTCAGGCCCGCGACCGACACCCACCGGAGCGTGGCTTTGGCGCAGGGAGGGCCGGCCGCACCATGCCGAATCCGCTCGCGTTCGTCGGCGGAGGCGCGTGCTGACGGCGGCGGCCCGAGCGGCGGACAAGGCGAACGGTGGTGGCGGGCCATTCCAGCGGCTGGGCGAGGGCCGCGGCGCGGCGTTGCGGGAGGCGTCGCCGGCGGAGGCGCTGCACACCGTGCCCGCAGCAAGGCGGGCGGCGGCGGGCGACGCGGACAAGCTGTAGGGTGCCCACAGGACCCAAAAAAAGAAAGGAAAAAAGAAATGGGCCGCTCCCGATCGCAGCACTTCGTGTTGGAGAGTCGAGATATTGAGAGTGTGACTAGGAGGGTGGGACGCTGGGGATTGTCAAAGGTATACCCTTGGAATGGCCGGATCCAGCCTAAAAGTA
>NW_005198753.1:0-1750 GCF_000372725.1 Emiliania huxleyi CCMP1516
TCTCCTCTCTCCTCCTCTCTCCTCTCCTCTCCTCTCCTCTTCTCATCCTCTCCCCTCTCCTCCTCTCCTCTCTCCCCCCCTCTCCCCCAGCGGCTTCCTCGAGGCCGAACAGGTAGATCCTCCCTGATCGCTAAGCTACCACAGGGGAAGTAGACGTCGTCCGCCGCCGCCTCCGCCGCCCGCGTGCCTCCGCCCCGCTCAGCAAAAAATCAGCATTATATCAGGAGGTGCCAAAGCCGCAGCATCTCCATGAGGTGAGCGTCGTGCGTTTTGCCGCCGCGCGCCGCCGCTGCGCCGACTGGCTCCCGGTTCGAGTCGTCCTTCGCGGAGCGAACGCGGCGATACGAGCGCACGTCGCGCGCGTGTGCGCCTGCGACAAGACGAGACGAGACGAGAAGAGAAGGAGAAGTAGACGGTTGATGCTTTTGCTGCCGCGGCCGCGCCGCGAGCTCGCGTCTGTTTTGGCGCCGACGACGCGACGCGCCCCGCTGCGTGAGATGGCGCCGCCGCGGAGTCGGCGCCGCGATCAACCGCGCGCCAGCGGCGAGCGGCGCAGCGCGGCCACCATGCGGCGCGACGTGCCCGCCGACGATTTTTTTCTTTTTTTGTGTTTAACCCTTTTGCTTCATAACGCTCATTGTGAGCAAATCTCGATATATCTCCAGTCGTAGCGGTGGAACTTTTTTTGGCTCGGTCAAGTATTTAGCCATATATGAGAGGATCACGGCACAGTGTCGTTTGAGTCGACAGTAACTCTCCCACAGCCCACACACACGCACGTAACTCCGTCTTTTTCAGGCACCCGGAGCCCTCCGCGGCCGCTTCTACGCCGGCGAAGCACCATCAAGCTGCTGTACGGCCCCGGCATCGCCTCCCCTGGCTTAGCTCTCAGTCAAGATATTGTGCACATGGGTGGCCTCTACAATATACTCACTGACACTGAACCTCCCAGAGCTCGTCCCGGTCCGTCACGGCCATCCTCGTCCTCCGGCGGGCCCCCGGCCGCGGCGCGGTGCGGCGGCGTCACAAATCCGACCACAGAGCACCGGGACGCGGTCGGGCGATCTGAGGCCCAGGTACTCGAGTAGGCGAATGCATTGCCCATCCAGGGCTATCACCTGGACCTATCAACAGGCGCCTGCGGCGCCGTGCTCAGGAGTTGGTTTTCACTCGCTCGAAATGTGTACGTAAAAGGGTTAATCAACACATCTCCGACACCGAGTTGTTCCTCTATAAAGCGGCCAATGCGGCGTGTCTTCTTTCTTTTTCGCACCTGTGTCGAGCCTGTCTGCTGTGAGAGAGAGTTCTTTTGTTTAAATTCTTTTTCGCCTTGGCACGGGAGAAGACTGGCGCACACTCGGCACTGCCACTCTGGCACTAACACAACGCGGCTCAACGGAAGAAAGTCGTTAAAGCCGTAGAAATCTTCTGCGCCGCGTGCGGTCGCACTTTCTTTTTTTCTTACCTGCCCGGTCCCCGGACTGTAAGTTTCCGTTTCCCTTGCCGCCGCTTTGCGGTGTATTAGAGTCCGCCATCACGCATCAGGCGTGACTTGTTCAAACCGCATCAAGCGTGACTTGTTCAAACCGCGGCGTCATGCGACGCCATTCTCTCGCATCTCGCGAACAGTACAGATGGTCGCGCGCGTGCGGCGGGACGCGGCCTCGCGGCGCGAGACGCCTCGAGACGCGCGCCCGCGTCCTGGCGTTCAGCCGATCTCCCGGTGGCCCGCCAGCGGGCTATCTGCCCG
>NW_005198752.1:0-1750 GCF_000372725.1 Emiliania huxleyi CCMP1516
CCGGCACCAGCCGGAGAGGCAGGCAGCCGCTTGCCGCCCACCCGTCGGCAAAGTCGATGGAGATGAGCCTCGGGTCGGCGCCGACGGCACCCTCCGGCAAGTGCGTCCGGACCCACTCCTCGAGGGTGGGGACCCCCGGCTCATGCGAGCGCATCAGCACCCACTCTGTCCCCGAGAGCTGCTTGGCCGCCTGCACAAAGTAGCGGCCGTCTGTCCACACGAGCGCCTTGTCGGCAGTCACGAGAGCGGTTCCGGCGCTGCCGGTGAAGCCAGTCAGCCACTCGCGCCGCTTGTCCGCCTCAGAGACGTACTCGCTGCTGTGCGCGTCGCCCGAAGGCACAAGATATGCCGCGAGAGAGTGCGCCTTGAGCAAGCTGCGCATGCCGGCAACCTTGAGAGCCATGTCGAAAGGCGTAAAGTCCTCGCAGAGCGGCGCACCCGGGCGGAAGCAGCACGGGCACGATTGGTCCGACCAGCCGAGCGGCACCGCGGTTGTGGCCGTTTGCGCCATGGCGCGTTTTGCTCACCGTCCGGGCAGGGCTTCTCTCGGCCGAGCGCCGTGGCCTGGCTCGGCTCGCCGCGAACGCCGCGAATTTATCAGTGCCAAAATTCACGAGACCTCGATACAGTTGGTTGCGGGCATTAAGAAAGCGTCGCATGAAGAAACCACGCCGAGCGATTTCTGCAAAAATCTAAGAAACCACGGCGCGCCGCAGGCGCGGCTCCGAGAAAAGGCCAGACACGAGTGTGAACGGGAGCTCCCAGCTCGTCAAATGAAAATTTCTCTTCGCCTGCGCGGCGCGCGCACTTGGCATTTTGCAAGTCTGCGGTGTTCTGAGTGAGCGGTGTGGATGGAGGCGTGTGCGCGTCTTGAGTCGGTGGCAGACTGGCTGGCGGCATCGGATCCGGGACCGCAGCTCACCTCTTCCGACTATCCGGGGCCGGCTCTGACCTTTGACCTACCTTGATTGAGTGCCCCGGCCGAAGTTAAGAAACCACGGCGTGGGGTGGGTGAGGGGTGTGGAAAGGCTTAGAAACGGCGGCGTGCCGCGGAATCCTGTTTTCTTAATGCCCGCAACCCACTGTACTGACTGTACTAACAAAGACTACGATACCTGGAGGTAGGGTCGATTCCGCATGTGGTACGGGACCCCTTGTCGTCTCGCCCTCCCTCATTGGTGTGTTCATTTGGGGGGGGTCATAACAAACACGTGCTTCCATCTTGAGAGACAGCGCGCCGCCTTGCACCTGTATCAGAGCATCGGGGGTCGTGTGGTGCTGTGTGTGCTTCCGTTGTGTGGAGGAGGAGGCAGAAAGGAAAAAAAAGCTAAAAGGGGGGGAAAGGGGGGGGGGGGGGTCTTGGCCTAGTTGACGATCTGCGCTCTTGTGTGGCCTAGAAGACTCTCTATCATAGAGAGCGCAGGGAAGGAGTCCACTTCTTCACCACTAATGCGTTCGCACGTGACGGATAGGCACGTGGAAGACGCGGAAACAGAGCCGTGCACCCCTTCGCCCTCTTCATCACTGCCCCGGCGCCCACACATCAACCTTCTTGGGCAGCAGCTGGTTCGACTCGTCCTCTCCGTGGCCTAGGCAGCCGAGTTCACCCTCGCCCCACGTAAAGACGGCGCCGTCGGCGGTGAGGGCGAGGCTATGCTGCCACCCAGCCGACAAGGCGACGACGCGCTGTCCCGCCAAGGCCTCGACCTTCTTCGGCTGCCGCTGGTTCTGCAGGTCGCCGTGGCCCAGC
>NW_005198751.1:0-1087 GCF_000372725.1 Emiliania huxleyi CCMP1516
TAACCCTAACCCGAAGCCTGGCCCGAACCCTAACCCTAACCCGAACCCTAACCCTAGCGCTAACCCTAACCCTAACCCTAACCCTAACCCTAACCCTAACGCTAACCCTAACCCTAACCCTAAGCCTAACCCTAACCCGTAAGCCTAACCCTAACCCTAACCCGTAAACCCTAACCCTAACCCTAACCGTAACCCTAACCCTAACCCTAACCCTAACCCTAACCCTAACCCTAACCCTAACCCTAACCCTAACCCTAACCCTAACCCTAACCCTAACCCTAACCCTAACCCTAACCCTAACCCTAACCCTAACCCTAACCCTAACCCTAACCCTAACCCTAACCCTAACCCTAACCCTAACCCTAACCCTAACCCTAACCCTAACCCTAACCCTAACCCTAACCCTAACCCTAACCCTAACCCTAACCCTAACCCTAACCCTAACCCTAACCCTAACCCTAACCCTAACCCTAACCCTAACCCTAACCCTAACCCTAACCCTAACCCTAACCCTAACCCTAACCCTAACCCTAACCCTAACCCTAACCCTAACCCTAACCCTAACCCTAACCCTAACCCTAACCCTAACCCTAACCCTAACCCTAACCCTAACCCTAACCCTAACCCTAACCCTAACCCTAACCCTAACCCTAACCCTAACCCTAACCCTAACCCTAACCCTAACCCTAACCCTAACCCTAACCCTAACCCTAACCCTAACCCTAACCCTAACCCTAACCCTAACCCTAACCCTAACCCTAACCCTAACCCTAACCCTAACCCTAACCCTAACCCTAACCCTAACCCTAACCCTAACCCTAACCCGAAGCCTAACCCTAACCCTAACCCTAACCCTAACCCTAACCGTAACCCTAACCCTAACCCTAAGCCTAACCCTAGCCCTAACCCTAACCCTAACCCTAACCCTGAGGCTGACCCTAACCCTAACCCTAACGCTGAGGCGGAGGCTGAGGCTAGACGGTAACCCTAAGCCGGACCCTAACCCTAACGGTAACCCTGAGCCTGAGCGTAACCCTAACGCTAAGCCTAAGGCTAAGCCTAAGCCTAACCCTGAGCCTAACCCTGA